>NW_006440624.1:233649-238427 GCF_000325575.1 Pteropus alecto | reverse complement strand
TCTAATCAACTAAATGCTTCAGTTTATGGTATAATTTCAAAAAAATAAAGGCTGTAGTGTTAAGAGAAGAATTAAGGAATGAAAAGAGTAAGTTTTAAAGTATTACTTAGCTATACTAGGATTTATTAAAGGACACAATTTTGTCATCTTTTGGGAGGCTGTTTCTTATACTTGGTGCATTCTGTCCACCAAACTGACAGTCTTAGAGTGCTTTTCAACTCACCTGTTTTCTTTCCATACAATTTCTGTTCATTAGATAATTCTGTTAATTCATTATTCTCTTTCTTGAGACTTTTATGCCCTGGCATTCCTAGCATACTAGTGCATATATTAAGAACTAAATAAATACATGTATTTATTGAGGACCAATGATATTTTTCAAAAATTACTGATATTTTTTGAGGATGGCTGCTATTTTATTCATTCCTTTTCACAACTAACAATCAATTCTTTACCAAACACATCAGTATTAGTTTTCCTTCCTATATATTCAGTTTCAAATTCAGTCTTTTAAAGGTATTCTCCTACTAACTTTTGTATTGCCATAAGAAGCCATTTTCTCATATTTTACACCATAATTTAAATCATGTATTTATATGTGTTATTTTTTCACTGGGCTGTAAGATACAAAAGATTAGTAAATTTATTTTTCTTGTTCTCTGTCATATCCCCAACACTTTCCATACTCTGGCACGTAGATGATGCTAAACAAAAATTTCTTGAATAAAAGAACAAAAATAAATAAATGAAGGTTGTTAGAGGGATTAAATGAAATAATGCATATAACATACTTAGGACAGTGCTTAGCACATACTAGGATCTCTACAAATATTTGTGGAATGACTGAAGAGAAATTTGACAAAGTTTAAATTGTCCTTTTCTCTCTCCTCATCATTTCTTTAACTTGTGTACTTTCTTTGTACAACAAATATTTTGAAAAATGTTTTCTAATTGCACTATATGTTTATAGACTGCTTTATGATCTAGTCTATTAATGTGATTATCGATTCTATTTAATTTATTCACTTTGTTTAATAGAGGGTTATGTGTACACTAGCTTCTTAATACCTTTCTCAGCTGACTACCACTGAACTTGTGAGGTAAAAAATATTATGGGTAGATTTCTTTACATGTCAAATTTAGGTTTTTAGATATTTGATATTCCTCTGAATTAGTATGTCCAAAAATGTTCTGAAAAATTAGGCCTATGTAATAAACCATAAAAATTGAACTGTGCATACAGCTTCCCTCACTCTTTTTCTTTCTCTATTTCTCCATTTCTCCTTACTTGCCTTCTTTCAGCTATTATCTACTGCTTGTTCATTATGTACTATATCCTAGATTATAGAGAAGAAAAACAAGAAGTAATGCTTCTTGCAATGATTTGAGACATTCCATACTCTCTGTATACTAGCTCTTAAAGAATAAGAATTTACATAATGGCATATTAAGGTCATAAGATGTTTTTAGTAATCTGTTAAACAATATTTAGCCTAGCAATTCTCAAATTCTATTGATCAGAGACACTTTTTATGTTAACAACTATTGACTACTATAGAATTGAAATGAGTATATTTTATCATTGCTTTGGGAAAATCCACATAAAAATTATTTTGGAATGCTATATTAAATTTCGATTAGTTATAGATTATATATATGATCTTGGTTTTTAATGTAGTATGTGAAATATGCAATATCACCATTTATACATATTAGAACTAAGATGTAAAGGTATATTGATATTGGCATCTTGATGCCACAATTTGCTTAAGAATCCATAAATACTTTCATTGTGAAGAAAATTTTTACCTTTATATAATTCAAATATTTGACAATAGGTTTTAATAAAACAGTAAAAGATACTAACTGCTCTGATAAGTTGATCAAAAGGCTAAATGTTGGGATTTAATCTCCCAGAATCCAAGTTTATTCTAATTTCTTGGATATCATTTATTAGGACTATACATTTGCTAAAGCTTTCCATATTGCAAAGCATAATCACATACCAATCTAATCTTGTTACTGAATGTGAAACTATTTTAATTGAAGCAAGGAACCATAACTCTAAAAGCCCTGATGAACATTGATCTGACATGACATTAAATAATTGATTAAACACTCATCTAATTGGAACTTTGCCTAAAACTAACAAATTCAGTTCTAACACACAATTTGAATTCAGGGATGGTTCTTTCTTACCTAAGTAAACTTTTTAATGTTTATTATTATAAAGAATATACAACCTTGCACTTATTTACATATTTTTAAGTACAGGAAACTGTTTTCTATAAAGATTCCTGGACTCTTAAGTTCGAGTAAAGTAAATGAGTGAAGAGGGCAGGTAGATGAACAGAGAGTAGTGTTTGTTTGGAAAATTAAGAATACAGACTTAAACATTTTTCAAACTTGGTTTTATAAAAATATTATATAAGTCAAGAAAAACAGTTATGGGTCTGAGTTTGTCCTTACACTTCTAGATTGCTACAACTAGTATTCTTTTTTACATTTTATTTTGGTTTTCTTAAAAATTAATCTTTTAAAACCTTATATTTTTAAATTTATGACTACATATTTGTATAAGATTTAAAAACAAAAAAATAGAACTTCAAAAAACGGGGCTTTTCTTTCGGACGTTTAAATAGCTTTTTAATGGTTTGCAAGGAGTGGAAATAAGAAATACAAATGAAGATTGTTCTATCACTCAGGCACATGTTTCCTTCATGGGCTGTGTTCAATATTTGAAACCATTTGATTTTTAGCCTAGTCTACCAAATCATGCATGAGTAACATGCAGATGGAGAAGCAAGGGGCTTCTTATTTCTAAGCATTTTTCCTGTATTAGCATGCCTGGACAGGTGGTGCTAGCCCCTGCTTGTTTATATGTGAATCCAATTCTGTACCTTTTCTACTTGCTGTCAACTCTTACTTTTAGAAATATTTCAGACTCACGAGGCTGAAGAGAAGACGCTGTAATTTACAATCTTATAGGTCATCTTATTATTTTTTTATTCTAAGATCTTGATACCTTTAGGCAATTTATGAATTGTCTAATAGTATCGTTAGACATTATTAAGGCTTACCTTAAGATTCACCCAAACACCAGTGAAACACACAATCATCGATGAAACCTTTGAATCACTAAGACACCAATAATTTAAAGAATTAAATACAAAGGTATGAAGACACAAAATCCAGAAACTTTCTAAGAAAATTAAGACTGAAATCAGAGTCCATGGGGGATAAGTCTACTCAGATTAAAGGAAGGCAACTCTATATGCAATTATGTGATGTAATTAGTGATGATTTAAAATCAGATGGGAAGGTGGTTGACTGAGCTCAATGATGCTTACCAAGAAGCAAGTTCTTAGAGCCATTAGGTCTGGGAGCAGGTGTAGCACTTTCATTTTCCGCTGTTCCCTGAAAGCAGGCAAAAAAGTTTCTTTTAAAAGGTAAAAAATATATGTGTGTGTATAAATATACATTAATAAACATTGTTATGTTAATATATAATGATATATACAACAATAATATATAACAACATACAGTAATAATACATGTATATTAATGTGACATCAATATACATGTATAATATTAAATTATGTAAATATGAAATCTTTAAAGGTAAGATATGTCTGATAAAATATTTTTATTTATAAAAGTGCAAAAATATTATTTAAAACAATTTTAATGAAATATTATTTGCATTGTGACAGAGGGAAAGACTGAATAAGAAGAGCATTTGAATTTACAGCATTTTAGAGAAAGTTACAAATAAATTTAATAATACTTTCACACCTAGATTCAGAGTTAGTCTTTTAGCATTTTTAGAAAACATCTGCTATATTAATCAAAATGAAAAACTGTGCTAAGCACATAAAAGAAAAAATAAACAATGTTAATCACTTTGAATTCTGATACTATTATTTTTCAAATATCATATGAACTGCATTACAGAATGAACTATATTCAGCTTTGAATCTTGAATTTTCTAAATCACTCTATCACCTCTAATTATGAATTTTCAATATTTATAGTCAAAATAGATGACAAAAGCAGATTTCCCATTGACCTTGTTACCGGAGAGTGGGGATCCTCTCCCAGGGCGTAGTCCAGGTTCTTGATGTTCTTGATGTTCTTGAACAAAGAATTGATCAAGACATTGAAATACAGCAGAAAAGAAAAGCTTTATTAGAAGGGAAAGTAAACTTCCAGACGTGGAAGCGAGCCTGAGCAAGAGAAGTATGGCTCAAAAGGCCTGGTAACAAAGTCTTTGGGGTTTGTATCCCTATTTGCTGTGAGTGGTTACTTTTCTTAGAGGGGTGGGCTTCCTTGATTGACAACAAAGATTAACAGTACTGTGACTCATCATTTGCTTTCTGAGCATGTTCGTTCCCAGAATTCAGTCTGTTATAATGAAATTAATGAACTTCAGGCACGTGCATCATATTATAATGATGGTATAATGAGGCTTAGGTGAGTTGAAGGTCGATGAGTCTTCATTGTGCAGGTGCGAGTGACTGGCTTAAACTGGTACCTAATTCTCTATTTACTTGTTTCTTTGTGGAAGTTACTTTTAGCCTAAAAAGGCTTTCTGGCTTGCTTAATTGTGGGCAGATTAGGGCGGACTACTTCTAGGATAGGATGACATCAGTGTCTTTGCAGGTAGATCTGAAACCAATAACTAACTTTCCTGCCTAACTCTTTTCTAAGAGTCATGAACCCCCTTATTATTAGTATGGATGTTGAGGGACGGGAGGTCTCTTCGGTATCTGCTTCCT
>NW_006440624.1:190255-233003 GCF_000325575.1 Pteropus alecto | reverse complement strand
CTTGGGTACATATATATACATGGAATATTATTCAGCCATAAGAAGAGATGAAATACTGCCATTTGCAACAACATGGTTGGACTTTGAAATAATCATACTAAGTGAAAAAAGCCAGAGAGAATAGGTTGAAAATCACATAATATCACTTACATGTGGGATATAAACCTAAATGCAACAAATGAACAGGACAAACAAACAGAGGCTCATGGACATGGACAATAGACTAGTGGTTACCAGAGGGGAGGAGGGAGGAGGGAGATGTCCCATTTCATTTCTTGCTAAAAGATTAAGAATTTTACAAGTGATGTCCTGTATCAAACTGAAAGTTTTTTTATTTCATAAACTTTTCAAATGCTAGAGATATGAGGAGTGTTAGAAACTGCCCTTTCTGATTTGTATTCCCATTAAGTTATAAGGATACTCCTTTCTAGAATAGTCTTCATTATATCATATATAGTCGACCACACCTTGAGCCCTTATTAGATGATTTAGATAACCTCATGCATCTTCACGTTTCTCAAAGAGAGGGGGTGAAATGGAGGTAAAGAGTTTAAATCCTTTAGATATTGTCACATTCAAAAAATATGGGAGGCTTAGGATTTGAATCATGTATGTACAGCTCTGAAACTAGTTCTGTGTTTCCTGAGGGACTTTATTCTGACAAGGTGAAAAGTCTGAGAGGAGGGAGGAGTCAAGAGAGTTAAAAATGTTAATCAATCCACTATAGGAGACTGCAGTATGCTTATCGGCCCTGTAGCCAGGCCAGGAGGACACCGTCAGAACAAAGAAAGATTTCTGCTGGATAACTAACAACCTATTCTCCATACCTGTGAAGGGGAAACAGGAGCCAAGAGTCATTCTTGTTTTTTTTTTTTTAATTAACTAATTAATTAATTATTTTAATGGTGACATTGGTTAAGAAATTAAGTAAGTTTCAGGTGTGCAATTTAACAGTAAAGAATATATATATTTCATTGTGCGTTCACCTCTCATAGCTAGATTTCTTTTTGTCATCACATATTTGACATCTACCTACCTTCTCCTTCCTCCCCCACTACAGCCGTTCTTTATGCTAAAACCTTGGGGGAACCTATGGATTAAAGGCTGGGAACTACCAGCAGGCCTTTCACTCTACATATTCTTACCTTTTCACAGCTATATACTCTTCCCCTTCTTCACTATATGTCCATATCAAAGAAAATGGGTTAACAAAGTCTTTTAAACAATAACTCACAGGAACTAAAGAATGATATATAAATTGAATTTCCTGAACACTCAGGTCTCCTATTTACTGTCTTTCCATGTCTGTCTTGGTCCCTCTCACTCTCTGCCTCTGACAAGAGACCACGTTGTCTGTAGAGTGTCACCCTTTTTCTAATAAACTTTCCTTTTGACTCTAACTTTGGCGTGTGCGTTGAATTCTTTCTTCACTCTCTGCCAAAGGACCCTCTTCTCTTGGTACAGGGCTTGATCTCTCCATCACTTGGGGAAATTTGCCCTGTCCTGCATCAAAACTTTTTTTGAAAATATTTCATAATAGCTAGAAGATAACTTTGTGGGCCAACTTTTAAAAATGTATGGCCGTCATTACTTGTAAGACCTTACTTCTGGAATAATTGTTGATTACAGATTAAAGTTTGTGAAATAAAAAGACAAATACAGCTCATTTTCTTATCTGTGTTTAATCTTGCCAAATATAGATAAAATAAATGCAATAGTTATGTTTCCAGAAAAAAATAGTATGTAATCCAAGATTCACTAGTTATATTAGGTCAGATAATCAGCTATCCTGTATCTGTTATCAGTTGTATTCATATCATTTAGGATTAAATGATTTAGAAGGAATGGTCAGCACAGTCATTTACATGAGACATGGCTATTTAAGAAGTAATTGTCCCATGAGGCCTAAAATAATGCTTTTTTTCTGCTACATTTTATAACAAACATTTGAAGATTGGAAATAACACAGCATCATTTTTATCTAAAAGTGTATCTTAAACTGATGCAATCAGAAAAAAATATTAACTGTAAGAAATGTTAAAATCAAGGCCTGCCCCTGTATAGAAACACAAAATAATTAAATTGAGAATTTTTAAATACTTACTACGTGAGATACTTCAATTGCTTTCAAACTTCTTGTCCAGTAGATTATTGTCAACTATTGTGTTATGATATTTTCGCAATACAGGAATAGCTGAAGATGAAGGAAATAAGTGAAAAGGTGGGGGAAAAATTTTTTTTTCATAGCTTGCCTTGTCTATTCAGTTTGGAGAAGGGAGGGAATATCACATCTAGACTGCAGCTTTTGCTCAAACAAATAACAGATAGTTGTTATACTTGGAGTTTGGCAGTTGCCTTTGGTACAGCTATTTCTTCCCAAGGATCTGCAAGTCAGGTTGTTGAAATGCCTGAGTTATGTTCTCTGATCAGAGTAACTACCTTAACTCTTTTGGACCACAAGTATAACTAGAGCCAAGATTTCCTTGTGTCCTTAAACAGAGAAGATCCATTATAAGAGCATACATTTGCTTCAGGATATAATATAAACATTAAAAAATTTGGGTTCTCAGAATGCTTGAAAAGATTCATTATAAATTTACAGGACTTTGGAACTGGAAAGAATTTTTTCCTCTCTGCCTCCTTTCCTCCTTCTCTTTCACCTGCCTTTCCTCCCTCTCTTCCTACTTTCCTTTTTCACTTTTTTCCCCTCCTTCTTTTGTTCTCTTTTTATATGTTCATTAGTTGATTCAACACTTATTGACCATTTATTGAATATCTACTATGTACTAGGCCCTAATCATGATTACATATTGTCTGACTGCACAGGATAATTAATTAATCTCATTTTTTCCACATAATTTAATTGGATTAAATATGTGATTTTTAAAATTCTCTTTGTAAGCATCATTTCTAATTGTTCTTTTATGTAATTACTAAAGTGATTCCCAGTCAAAATTGCTCTCTTCTCATGTGTTCCCACAGCCCTCTACTGTTATCACATGGCTGTCACTCCCACTAAAGAGGGTACACCTCTTTGCAACTTCCCTCCCTAGGACCAAAGTGAGACCTCTGTAAAGAGCAAGATTTTAATACATTTTGCTGTAAATGATTTTTATTTCACCTTTCAAAATAATGAAAATACAATTTTATATTCCTTTCAGATGGAATAACATGTTAGCCTTATATGAATTAAATTTCTTTTAGAAAAATATGTAAATCCTTACTATGTGAACTGTAAAATAATTACGAAATCATATTTATTATCTTGGACAACCGTCAGCTCGCCTGTGGGTATTTGTCTTCATTCTGCCTGCCAATTGATTTCGGAAACTGCCTGGCTTTCTGTCCTTATAGTTCAAGCTTCCCAGATTCATGCCCTGTGAAGCCACCCATCTCCAGGATATTCCCTTCTAGTACCAAGTCCTCTCTTTTGCCTGAACTATACTCTGTTTAATTAGGACTGAACAATATTTACCTCTGTTTTCCTTCATTGTATTTTGTTTTTGGCACTGGTATCATATGTCTTAGACTTGTTTTCTAATACAGGGAAGAGTGTCTGCATGAAACTTTATGTTTTTCTTCTTAAAGAACTCTACAGTTTGCCAAAACCTGAGTATGGTAACTTTGCCAAGTTAGCAAATTGATTTGGAATTATCTTTTGTGTTTCTTAATTAAGATACATCTGTTAGTTAAGATTTATGTAAATAAAGAGATTTTTATAATCTAATTGCTTGGTGATGTAAGGAAATGAGACCTTTTATATTGGGTTAACAATAGAGTTTTGGGGATTAAAAAATTCATAAAGTTTATTTTGTATTGAAGTTAATATCCTTAAGAGTGTGCATCAGAAGAATGTTAGAGAAACAACTTGTACTTAGCAATAAAAGACTTATTTGATATTTTAATTCCTTATCTTTCATTTCACCTCACAGTTGATATCACCTGTGTCCATGAGAGGTGCGAACCTCTGAATTGCCATGTTCCAAGGATAAATTGAGAAATTTTTTTTGGCTTTCTAGAATGCTTTATTTTTTGGAAATGACATTCAAAATTATCTTAGTGGTTTCTTTTTGTTCTGGATTGGCAGGTCTTTTGCATGCTGATCTTCAAGGCTCATAAAATCTTGTTGCTCTGTTGAAGCAGTTTCCTGTTTTAGCAGAAGGATCTTGTTAGCACTGAGCTAAAGCCTTTGTTGTATTCTATGGCAGCATCTTTGCTTGTTTTCCAGCTGAAGAACAGAAAGTCTTTCAAGTTGTCCTCTTGGCCTTTCAACATATTTACTCTGTTGGTATATTCAGTGTGTTCTTTCAAGACTTTGGATTAATTAGTAGGTATTTTGGAGAAGGTCCTGGGTGCTTTTAAGTAAGTTTATAAAAATTCTTAAGTGTAGGACTACCTTCCTACTTCATAGTCTTTTGAAAATATAATTTTTGGTGCATTGTGCTTGCTCAAATCAGAGTGTAGGTTTTAGAAAGAAATTATAGTATAGAAGTACATACAGAAGTGGATTTACCATGAAGAGCTAACAATGGCTAAGCTTCAGGGCTGGTCACTTGCACAGGCTTCTTCTCACTCCTTGGGAACATCTCCTACCCATCTTTCCACTCTGCAAACTGATTTGGATGTCAAGACTGATGACGCCACACACACAGGAGGATATGAAAAAGTTTATTATTTATATAATGAGACTTTCTGGGGAGATCAGCACAGGGGGAAGCTGGTACAGCTAGCTGGCTTGAGGGAAGCAGAGAGAGTGAGTTAGGCCTTCATGGTGGTTAGAAGTGGGTCTGGGGAAGAGTTCACAGTGGACTTGGGGTTTGTGAAGTTTGACCTGCCCTCAGGCACTGAATGACATGCCATATATACTGGCCTTCTTATCTTAGTTGTCCAGATATGGTGTAGGTAGGGAAGAGGATGCGGATTTAAATTCTGTCAATGGTCAAACATCAAAAATGAAGTCAGCCTTTTTATTTCAGAAAGATACCTAGTGATGTGGTCATACGGTTATATTCTTTTGTAATATCTGCAGAAATAAAATATTTATACATTATCTTTTTCTTCTTCAGCATTCTTTCTATCTTACCTCCCTTTGTGTCTGGTGGCATTGGAAATGATACTGCAGGCATTTTGGAGAACAGGTTATGTGGAAGTTGAGATAGGAAAATAGTTTAGATATATTAGGATATATTTATGTGGGTCACAGTCACTTTTAGTTACAGTTGCTAGCCTTTCTTATATAAGAGAGATCTTCTATAAATAATTCTATTGTCCACTGTGCATACTTACCGGGCATTATAATATGGATGTGCAGGACCAAAGGTCACATCAGAGTAAGAACATATCTAAGGTACCCAGCACCCAAAGAAATATAGATAGAGGAAGAGAAACACAGTTTGAAAGGTACAGGGCTAGAACTGAGTCTCTTCACTCATCAGATATGTAAAATTGTAAATAGAACAATTAGTGTTCATTGATGCCTAGTCAAAATGGAAACTCTTTCCTTGATTATTCAGCATAAAAAATTATAAACATCTATCATCTATCTATCATCTATCATCTATCTATCTATCTATCTATCTATCTATCTATCTATCTATCATCTATCATCTATCTATCATTTATTATCTATTACCAATCTATCTCAGGAATATCATGAAATAGAATTTTCAGATTTCCTGTTTTTATAGTGCATGAACCAACCTATTCTCTGTGTTAAGCCACGTTTTTTTGGGTGCATTTTCAGGAAATGCTAACTTCACAGATATTATAAAACCCATAATGTATCACTGAAATTGAGAACATCATCAATAAATTGCCATTATTCCAAAAGCTGTTTAAGTTACCTTTACAAGAAAATTTAGCTCACATATGAAAGAAACTTGGTAAAAGTTTTCCAACATTTGACGAAGATTTAAAAAATTTACATGGTGTTGCCAGTTATGAGTTGTAAAGCTTAAATGAAAAATTTAAACTATGAATAATGAAAAGATACTTTCATCAGCCATGCTAAAGGAATGCTGAATTTTATTATTTTTTATTTTTATAAAAATGGTAAAATCATTTCATGTGAAGAGATACTCAAAGAATTTACAAATATGCAGAATAACAAGAATTATAGACATTATTTAGGTGGTTAATTATTAAAATGTAATATAGAGGGATTTTGTCAACTTTAAAAATTTTTTAATTTATTGAGATTTATATTTTTTTGAATAAAAATTCAATGCGTACATAATTTAGAGTTTATAATTTTGTATTCTTTTTCTTAAGAAAACCACCCAAATTGTATAAGATTCAGGCCACACAAAATCTGGCTCTGCCCTTTCTTCATAGCGTGGGATTCTGAGGTCAGTCTTTTTATCTCTCTGCAGGAGTAGACTAAGCATGCACTAAAGATTTATTAATGTGACCACTACTGTTATCTTTATTAACAAACAAAAACAAACGTAAACTGCTGTTGTTTGTCTGATGCCATTTGTGGGAGCTATGTGAGATTCTGAGAGAGAAAGAGTGAGATTAAGTGTGAGTAAATGTGAGGCATTTGGCTTTATTAATACTTCATCTGGAATTAAAAATATAGAAAGTGGGCATTTCATAGTTTTAATATCCATAAGTTTATGGCTTACCAAAAGTTTAGATAAAACATGTAGCTGCCTGGTTTTAAATCTTGGCTCAGACACTTTTAGTCTGTATAATAGGGGATGATAATAGTTTTGAGGATTAAATGAGTTAATGTTTGTAAAGCTCTTAGTGTTTGGCAGCACCATACAAGTGTTAACTAGAAAAACTTTTGCTAGTGATGGCTTATGCAGAGTTTCTTTGTCTCGTCTGTCGACATCTCAGTTCAGTGACATCAAGTTGTCTCTGTTAGATGAGGTTGGCAGGTTTCCAAGGCTAAATGCAGGCAGGCAGTTTTTTTTTTCTTGCCTTTTTGTCACTTTTGAATTATTAATTTTTTTCAAGGTAATATAGTTTATAGATCAATTGCTACTATAAGTGGAAAGATAGTCCCACCCCTTTAATCTAGGCTGCTCTCCAGAGGCAACTGCTTCCAACTCTTTTAGCTATTTCTTTTAGTATTTACTTCCATATTTCAAAACCATAAACTTAACAACTACTTTAAGAATTAGTACTTTCCTTAAGGAGGCATAACATACTTCCAGTAAAGTGTGTGCATCTTAACCTTTACACATGTTACAACTCAAATGTTCCATATGTTCAATATGCACACACCTGTGTGATCAGAGCCCAGATCAAGACATGAAAGCTTTCTAGCTCCCCAGGATTCCCTTTGCCCACTCCTAGCTAACTTTCCCAGCATAATTTATCTGTCACCTTAGATCAGGCTTTCTCAATCTCAGCACTACTGACACTTGCACGGGTTATCCTATACACTGTAAGTTGTTTGGCAGAATCCCTGTCCTTTCCTCATTTGTGCAGAAAGAATAAAACTTCCCCCAACACTCAAGATGTCCATGTTCTAATCCCTGAAACCTGTGAACGTTTCTGTTCCAAGGTAAGGAGAATTAAGATGGAAGATGAAATTATGGTTGCTAATCATCTGGCCTTAATATAAGATGATTATCTTGAATTATCTAGGGCCCAATATAATAATGACAGACTTACAAAACCAATGAGTCTCTGTCTTCCATTGGAGTGTCAGTGTGATATGAGTCAGCAAATTCATTTTACCAAGGGCTCATGGGGGGATAGAGAAGACTGGGCAGGTAACCTTTCTTATCAAAACGATCTCTCCAGGTGGCCATCCTAGCCTGGTGACTGAATAGGGCATATGCCAGAAATGGCAAAAACTGTCCACTTAAAAACTCTGTGGATAAGATAATAGCTGCCGAAAGCCAAAAAATTAAAGAGCTCCTGATGGCAGGAAATGTGTTTTTGATTATGTTTTCACACAGGTCATAGTGAAATGTCTAGTAGTATTTATTCACTAAATGGAGGTCAAATTGAGAATTAAACTGGAGTTGGCAGGAATCTGTCCAGTTGCTAGCAGGAGCAGATGAGGCAGCAGAGAGAGGACAGTGTAGAGACTCTGATGGCCCCATGATGGAAAATTCATGGGGCATGGGTTTATTTGTAATGCTTAAGCAGCATAGAGGTTTAGAAGCCAGATTATGGTGATGGCACCTGACAAAGACATTGGGAAAATTTGGCGTGCAGTGTCCTAAAGCCAGAGTTCAGAACTGTTCTTAAAAGGCCAAATATGCATAAATACAAATACATGTAAATTTGACTTTTCATACATTCCATAAAGAGCTGGTTTGGTGTAATCTTTTTGGCAAAGAATCAGAGAACATCAGCCAGAGACAAATAGAATTTTAAAGTAACAGCAGCATACTTCACTGATGTTATTAGGTTGATTGAGCAAAAAAAGTAAGTCTATAACTATACTTTCTGGTTGCAATCTGAAACGTAAGTTTCTAAAATAACCCAAATTCATTTTAATTCTACTTTAATAAAGTAAATAAAATACTGCCTCGTGTCACATTCAGACACTTAGATTTGCTAGAATAGATAGAATGGATTTTTCATTCTAGAAATCAATAGCTCAATGATGCCATTATTATAAAAAGTGATTACATAATTTGAGAGATATTATGAGGGGAGGTAAAATGATCAATTTATTAAGATATTATTTCATGTTTTATATTTTTAAGCTGTGCTGCCATACTTATACTTAAGGAAACACTTTCATAGTTTTTAATATATATTTGATTTATATTAAATATATTGATATATCTATGTATATATTCTTTCTAATTCATTTTTATTTTATATTTATTTTCTTTGAAATTATATTATGTACTTCCATTTTTATTGTCTAGTTTCCCCATAGGTTTGTGCATTTCCAAGAAAAGGCAATAAAATGGATATAATTTTATAATTTACCTTGCAGCCATGTCTTCCCCTTTCTGTGCAGGAAGCCAGGAACTCTCATTTATTTACTTGCCTACTTATTTGGCTTCTAGATGCTGAGACATGACACTATGTGCTGATAGTTCTTCATTAACATTTCACCCTTCTCTGCTTAGCTCTCTACCCTAGGAGGATGAGCATACAAACTTTATTACATAGCTTCCCTTGCCTGTGGAATTTTGGTTGGAGTCCACTAATGAAAGCAATAGAAGGAGAGAGGTAGGGGTGCTATCCTGCTCTCTCTGTGCTGTGGGCTGTATGGTAGTTATCTGGTGGTATGGATGTATCTGGTGGTAGCTATATCCCTTCACAGCAACAGGTTTCACTACGTGGCCTTTCATCCACTGTCCCAACTCTCACTCAGGCTCTGGTATCAGAATTTGATCGTTTTGCCTCATTAAGCCTAGGTACACCACCAGCTCCACTGTGACTAGACCCTGAATGCCTCAATTTCCCTTGTTGGTTCAATTAATCCTGCCCACTTTCTTTAAGTAGACTCTTAATTAAATGCACCACTCCCTTCTCAAACAGTCTTCTCTTTCTTTCTGGGAAACTGACTTATCAGCTGTTGGTAGGTAATAAAATACAGGATAAAGGTGATAGTCATCATGACAACAATAAGTGCATATTATTGCTGAAATAGTACTTTAATTTTTTTGGTGTATCCATTACATAAGGGTTGATTCAATTGATATAATTGAAATTTATTTCTCCTAAAAACTCAGAGTAGTTTGGAAAATATAATTTCCTACACCCTCCACCAAATAGGGAAGGGAAAGATTTTATGCCAAATATGGTGAAGAATTTTCCAGTTTAATTCATTTTGACTGAGAGTTGTCGCTTTGATAGTGGTACGGCGTGATATGGTAGAGGGAGAGCTGGTTATAATTTGAGTAGTATCTGAGTTTGCTGCTGCTGTGGTGGTTACTACTGATGATGTGGTAATGGGGTCTGCTGATGAAGAGGTAGGTACTGTTGCAGAGGTGGCGGCTTCTGTCGTGCTGGTTGGTTCTGTGGACGTTCCGGCAGTGTCTATTATGGTAGTTGGTTCGGTGGAAGTGATGATGGCTGTTGTGACGATTTCTGTGGTGGGAGCTGTTGTACTAGGTTCTGTGGCAGTGGTGGTTGTTTCTATTGTAGTGGGTTCCGCGGAGGTGGTGGGTTCCGCGGAGGTGGTGGGTTCCGCTGTTGTAGCGGGTTCTGCGGAGGTGGTGGGTTCCTCTGTTGTAGCGGGTTCTGGGGAGGTGGGGGTTTCCGCTGTTGTAGCGGGTTCTGTGGAGGCGGGGGGTTCCGTTGTTGTAGTGGGTTCTATGGAGGTGGTGGGTTCCGCTGTTGTAGTGGGTTCTGTGGAGGTGGTGGCTACTGCTGTGGTGGGGGGTTCTGTGGTAGTGGTGGTAGCTTCTACTGTGGTGGCGATGGGTTCTGTAGTGGTTGTGGTTCTGGTTGTAGGTATAGTGGTTGTTTTAACTGCGGGTTGAGGTTTAGGACAGGGTCGATGAGGATGTGCAGGTTTAATGAAATGTGGGGGTTTTGGCCCTATAATAGGTACTGGAGGGAAAGGTATTGGTTTAAAATGTGGAGGGAATGGAGGTCGTCCACCAGGTTTCAGTGGATGTGGAATGGGCCTTGGGCCAGAGGGAGGAGGACGAGCTGGAGGAACGATCCTTGGTGGACCAGGAAGAGGGCGTGGTGGACCAGGAAGAGGGCGTGGTGGACCAGGAAGAGAGCGTGGTGGACCAGGAAGAGGGCGTGGTGGACCAGGAAGAGGGCGTGGTGGAACCCATCTTGGCTTGTTGGGTGGAGGGTGTAGTGGGACCTGGCCAGGTCGATATGGTCCTCTGGGAACTCTATGGCTATCACTGCACTGTGGAGATAAAAAGCAAACAAAAATAAAAAATAAGTTTATAAATTTGATCAATTAAAGTTCAAACATTAGAATATATGCTTCTAAAAGTCAAACATTCATATATTTTATGGAGAAAATAAGTTAGGAAAAAAATAAATACAATATTTCCCTTCCCTTCTGGAACTCTGAGCACTCAATAAATAGTAGGATAGTTATAAAGCAAAACAAAATAACAAAAATAAGACAACTTTACTCTCTGACCTACAGGTTTTAGAGCAGACCAAATTACTGTAATCGCCTAATAAAAGAGACCACCTTTGCAAGTAATTTCAAATGAAAGTAAATGCTCCCGTGGAATGATTCACAGACATTTGGTTATGTCCAAAACATCCTCAGAAACATTTGGACCATGCTGACCCATTTGTATAACCCCATGTGCCACGAACAGCTGGGCTACTGAGATTTGAAGGGTTATTATTGGCAATGCAGACACATTTATTGTACCAAACGTGATAGTGTTTTTTATGTATTGATCCTGTAATCCAAATGTATAAATACATATTATTGGCTGTTTGCACCCAAACATGTTTCCTAAGTGTGGATGTTTTGTACAGCACCAAATTTCAAATATTATTAGCATGGATCGAATGTTCCTGTGGACATCTTTGCATGAGAACAAATATTCTGTAAGGCAGTAAGAACTGCATGGGAATATTCTTTCTTACTCCTCATTCTAAGAATTCGGTGAGACCATTAATTCTGTAACCGTTTATTTAGAAACTATTATATGCAACATAACTTTTAAGGGCTAAGGGAAAAAAAATTAAGATATGAACCCTTATTTACGTAAGTCTGAAATAAAATAGGAACTAGAATCCCCCCCGCCTCCCTCCACAACTACATTTAAGGCAATACAATAAAAAGTCTGTAGGAAGCAGTGTAATGTATTGTTTAAGACAAAGACACTGGAGTCTGATGTTTAGAGCCAGTCCTTCCATGGTAGCAAGCAAGCTAGGTGTTTACACCCTTTCTGCCTCTTTATTCTCATTTCTAAAATGGTTATAGAAATGGTTCTTATACAGTGGTTGATAGAATCATATATAATCTATGTAAATTGCTTAGACATAGTAAATATGGTAAGGACTTAATGTAAATTTGAGCTATTTTGTATTCCATGGTTGAGTGTGAAAAAATTTGGTTTATAGATCTGGTAGCAGTTCAAGAAATAATTGTTAAATGTGCAAAAAATTCTAGATGCAGTAACAATTTGAAGGGGAATTTTAGTTTTGGCAAAAGATAGAGGATTAACGATTGCCTTGTAGGAAAAATAACATTTGAAATGAGGCTTAAATAGTTAATATGGGAAGGGGAAAACAAATTAGAAATATGTTGTAAGCAAATGAGTAGGGTCAGGAAAATACAAATCATATCCTGGAAACAGTCAGAAGACCATTTTGTTCAGAAGAGATGGTTCATGAAGGTGCAAACCTCTGGTCACTCTCTTGCAATCTCCAAATTTTTCCCTCTGTGTCTTTCTACCATATTGCCCAAGAAAACATCAAAATTTTGTATCAACTCTATACAAATTTCCTTCTCTATTTCTACTTCCAGGCTGGTGAACATTGCTAAAGAATACCACAAATCCCTAATATTATGAACACAAGAGATTATACTGTCTACCCTCATCTGGTACCTCAGTGGTGCTAATCTGTTCTTCCCCATTTCCCTCCAAATGTTGTTTCCTCAGCATCCACACTCCTTTCTATCCCTCTTTCCTCCCATCCCCAACAGAGATGATCTTGCCTTTTATTTCACAAAATTGAGGCTATCACAAGAACTTTGCTTTTCTGCCCACATATCTATAAAACACACCTATAATCACTTGTCCCCCTTCCTGTTCACGAACACCTTCTTCCCCTGTATTCTATATAGATTTCCTCTCCCTCCCCAGGGCCTTTTCTCTCTTAATTATCACTTTTCCTTTCAACCTCTTTTTAATCCCTGACTCTGTTCTCTGGGGCTATAATATCACCTTACATCTGATATATTGAAGAAAACTGTTCTCAAACTAGTGTACTCCGTAGCTATCCTTTTTCATTCTTAGGCTGATACTAGGTAAAGCTAGACTCGATTTTTTGTTTCTACTTTCTAATATCCTCTTTGCTATTTATCCTGGATTCTATCCCCAACATACAACTTAATTTCTTCACAAAGATCAGAGATGACTCAAAAATGACAATTTAGTATAAAATTTGGCATGTATAGTCAATGAAACTTCAATATTACTTTCTGTAAACTCCTTAATATTGTTGTTAATCTTATGACAATTTCATAAATGAAGTATTTAGGCTTTTACATGCCTTATTGCCTTTGTATGTATCTCTGTAGCTCAAGAGTTGGGAAACCAAAGCTGTGGGCCAAATGCAGCTTGCATGATTCGATAAATAAAGTTTCACTGGAACACAGCCATACCCATTTGTTTATTGAACTCTACTGGCTGAGTTGATCAGTTGCTACAGAGACCATATCACCCAAAAAGTCATGAACTCACTGCAAGGTCACAGAAAGATATAGTGCATGAACTCACTGCAAGGTCACAGAAAGATATAGTCTTCTTATCACCTAAAATAGTTACTGTCTGGGACCTTTCAGAAAAAGTTTGATAACCCCTGTTCTGGCTATTATTACCATCTACCCTGTGTTCTCCAACAGATTTAAGCCGCTTGAAGTCAGAGATCATATTTATCAATTTTTTATATGCTTATTACACTACTATTAATGGGCAGCATGAAATAAATATTTATGGTTGCTGTTCAGGTATGTTAGAAGTTTTGTTTTTTTGACGAACCATCACTGATGATGGCAGTGAGAGTGTGTGGAAGGAGACTATATCTTTCTGTGACCTTGCAGTGAGTTCATGCACTAAGTTTTGCCTGTCACTCAGAGTAAGAACCAAAGCTCTGCGAAGGCTCATGAAACTTTATGCTCTCTAACCTGCCTCTATCCCTCTGGTCTCAACTCCCATTCATCTCTTTCTCTCTCACTCTGTATCAGCTCTCCTAAACTCATTCCTCATATAAGGTGAGCATGCCTCTCCTTCAGATTTTGACATTTTCTATTTCCTCTGCTTGCATGACTTGTATTTTAACCTCCATTAGATCTCTACTCAAATGTCATTTCCACTTGGCTGTCTTATCTAAAATTTTAACCTTGTTCTTGTCTCCTCTCACTTCGCCCAGTGGTCAACATTCCCTCTTCTTTTTTTCTGCATTACATATAAGCTGCGTAACGTTAGTAACTTGTCTGTTTTGCTCACTGCTGTTTACCCAACCTGTAGAATAGTGCCAGGTAGACAGCAGGTGTTCAATGAATATTTTGAGGTGACTGCATTATATGAAGTAGCGATAAGCAGAAATGTCCCTTACGTAATTGCAATCTGCTAATTCCTTCCTTGCACAATGCAAAGAGCCAACAAAGCTCTTCCCTTGAAGACATCTGAGAGGAAGAAATCCTGAAAGAGTCCTCATTTGTTTCTCAGTTGGTTTTTATGGCTTCTGCTGGCCAGAGCCTTGCTATTCAAAATATTATTTGCTGACCAGCAGCTTTAGTATAATCTGAGAGCTTGTTAAAGGTGTAGACTCCAGGGCCTTGTGGAGATCTATTAGATCAGAATATGAATTTCTATAAAATTCTATTAAGTTTATAAAGTTTTGAGAAATGCTGGCTGGCCTAGATTATTTGACAACTGCTTATAGTCAGTTCAGTTCAAACTAAGGGTTTTGGTTCATTTTTGGTAATTTCTCATTACCTTTTCCCCCAACTTTTACTTCTTGTTATTAGAGATTAGAAACTTCCAGACTAACATCTTAATCAGAACATCTTAGTGAACAGATTACTGCAGACAAAGGACTCTCTGTGTTAGGGATGGCAAGTGCTGGAAAATGTGCTGCCTTTAGCCATCCTCTGCATGGTGGACATCCCTTGTCAATTATGGACCCTTTGTTTTTGAGCTTAGACTTGGCTTATAATTCATCCCTATGCCATACTTCAGACATCCTAGAAAATGGCATGAGTTAGCAGATGTCAGAAAATTATTTGTTTTTCATGGAGTCAACTACACAGAAGCCCATTCACTCATTCATTTCTTTATTGAGGTCTTACCTCCTTTACTGCTCTGTGCTTTGTGTTGGAGCATCCTAAGTACCTATCTGGCCTTCCAGGGTTTTTGCAAAGTTTAACTCTAATGTGAGAAAACCCATGCACTAAACTCATGTTTTTTTTAGGACATAGAATCCTTTGCTTCTGATATAAATGAGATTCTATAACCTTTTATACTAGAAAAGAATTTATCTTAAGTTGCATTAGTCTTGCAGTTTAGGCTTCTTGAATTAAAATGTGCCATTAATTTGTAAAAGTTTTCAAGATTGATGCTCTGTGTAAGGCTCCTTGGAACTTTCCTATCATTAGTATGAAACAGAGTTGTAGGAAGGAGACTATAGGTAGCATTTTCTTTGTTTTTGCGTCTGAAAATTATTCTAACCGAGAAGTTATGTTTCATTTTACCCAACTTTTCCAAGTCTACATGTCCATGAAACTTCCTTTATCTTCTAATCTATTAACATTTTTGGAAATTCTGAAACAAAATTTATTAATGTGGTGAGAGAAGTCATATTTTTCACAATGTACGGTAGGATGCTTCCAAAAAGTGATTTATTCTAGCATGATAAGTTTGATAATTAATTATGCTCATTAACCTAAGAATTTTTCACTGGATATATTGATTTCAATTGTATCTACTTTAAAAGCTTTCTTTATATACCTTACGCAATTTATAACAATAGCACAAGATATTAATTTGAAAAATCTATTTGAGTGGTCTCAAACTTCAGCATACATAAGAATCTTCTGGAATGCAGGTCTCCAGGCCCAAAAGCCAGACATTTTTTTTTTTTTTTCAGCTCTGGGAAAGGGTCTGAAAATATATATTGTGAATAATTAGATTGAGTGTTCTGATAAAGATATTCCATGTAATAAAATATTGGTCTATTTCAACTCACATTATAAATTAGAATCTGAGCTCTGTGAAAATAAACCACTTGTCCAAGAATATTTATGTTGTTCAATGTACCAGAATAATAAGCCTACACTCTCTGCTTGTTTTACTGCTAGTGCCCATTGACATGTATTTGTTCATTGCGTAATGTAGACTAATGATTATAAATAGTTTCTCTCAGGATAGTACTATATTTTTCTTCTTCCTATAGCCTTAAAGCATTCAATAAGCTTCAATTATACTTCTCTGACAGTCTGATTGTAATTAGTTTGAAAACGAAAAAAGGAAGAGGTGTTCCTAGATGAGAGAGTTCTCCCCGTCTACCTGTTCTCTTTCTCTTTATGCCCACAACTACTTACCAGAGTCATATGAAAAAGAGAAAGAAAAAAGGAAATAGGAACAAGTCTTGTCACTATATTGTTATACAAGAAGGAGAACGTCATTGATATTCAAACTTTGTTTGAAGTTATAATTAATAAGAAGTACATCAAGAATATTTATGACTGGAGAACTTACCGTGAAGCATGCAACAAGAGCCAGTAGGCTGAAGGTGCAAGTTAATGTTCTCATTCTGTAATGTTGCCACTGAAAACAGTAAAATAATTGCTTGTGTTTAGTCAAATTGATCGACATTTACCTTAATTTAAAATCAAAATTAGAAGATTCTAGTACAAGTTATGTAATGTGACAAAGAAAAAGCACAACAGCCTTTTAATGATGTGCTTGACATTTTGGGGAAAGGAAGTAACATATATACACAGCGATATTGTTATGTTTTTGATATTTTATAACAAAATGATGGTACCTGTACTTAAAGAAAGATAATGCCAGATAATTGTTCAAATGCATTTGAAAATTAAAGCAATTTTGGAAAATCCTTGTGGCTTCCATTGATGATATTTGGAGAAACATAACTTATTTGAATGTACTTTTAATAATGTTTGTTAAAATTAATCAAAACATAGATTTCTATAGATTCATGACTTGGGTAGTGTCAGTGTGATGGCACTATTATAAAATTTAAATCCTTAATGCAATTATTTTTTAAAACGAAAAATGTAATTCCTCTGTTAGATGTATCTGAAGACAAAAGAATTGTGTAATGTGTATCTACTCTTTAACATCAACGTACTAAGGTATTATTTTCTTGTTTTTGTTTTTTTTTTTCCCCAAGTGAACCCCACTTGATTATAGTTTTCAGCAATTTATCACAAGTACATGGCAAACTGTGCTTTGGGAAGGCAAAGTTCAATCTCCATCATGCTGACAGATTGCCTTGGGGTCAGTCTGATGTCTATCGTCTGTTCTAGCTTTGAAAATAACATAGAAAGAGAGGTCCACAGCATCTATAGTTGTATGCTCATGAGGCCACCCCCTTAAAATTGCTTTTTCTAATATGCTATCTTTGAAAGCAGTTTAAAATTAGATAGAAAACCCAATCCAAACAAAAACAACATACATGCAAATTGATCATTATGTTTTTTAAAGACTCTTCTACCCATGATTGGCTTTAGAAATCATCTACGTATATCAGCAGAAAAGAGTGAATGGATTGTGAAATTGGATGTAAATTGTGCAACCAGTCGGTATGGCTGTTGTTCCTCACAGTCTTTCGGAAATTTTAAAGATTTGGTGAAGTTTATCACTGACAATATTTTTTTCTTAAGTACATTTGATATTCTTAGGTAGCACGACTATTTCTATTTTTGATTCAGCTTTACTGAAGTATAATAGACAAAGCAATTTATAAGGTTATTTAAGGAGTACAATGTGATAATGTGATATCTGTACACATTTTGACAAGATTCCCCTTATATATTGAGTTAGCACATCTAGCACTCTACATATTTATTCTTTTTTTTGGTTTATTTTTTGGTGAGAACATTTAAGGTCTATTAGCAAATTTCAATTATACAAAAGAGTATTATCAACTATAGTCACTGTGTTTATACATTAGATCCTCAAACTTTATTCATATTATTACTGAGAATTTGTATCCTTCTACCAATATCTCCATATTTCTCCCACACCCAGCCCCTGGCAACCACTTTTCTATTCTCTGTTTCTATGAATTTGACTTTTTTTTTTTTTTTTACTTAGCAAAATGCTCTTTGGTTTCATCCATGTTGTTGCAAATGACAGGTTTTCCTTCTTTCATGAGGCTGAATAATATTCCGTTATAATATATCACGCCCTATGAATGATAAGCTTGAGAATATGTACAAAAGTTAGAAATTTAAAGTCAAAATCCTATGTGCATATTTCTGATACATACCTTAGCAGGAGATTCTCCTTCAGAACAACAAAACTGTTGTTTAATCTTATTTTCGTTAGATGGTCTGCTTAGATAGCCACCGTTGAAAATTCAAGGAGAAAGAGAACTTCCACAGAAAAATCTTCCTTCTTAAATACCTCTGTCTGGATTTTTATTGGAGTCTAGAAAAAGGTTGAGGGAGGGTATTCTCTGGGTTGATTGTCTTTACCAAAACAAAGAAATGACAGTTGCAGTTGCCAATTTGGCAACTTCATCCATAGAACTGTGATCCAATCTCTGTCTAACAGGCCTTGTGGTAGCATGTGGAATGGTCTAAAACTGTGGTTTTCAAACTTGGCTGCACATTAAAATGAGCTAGGGAGCTTTTATAAAATTCCCAATACTTAGATCTTATCTCAGATCATTTTAAGAGAAATGGGACTAGAAGACAGGCAAAAGTCTTTTTAAAACTCCCCTGCATTGATCACAAAATGAAAACTTTTTTTGAGAACCACTGCTGTAAAATAGTATATTTTTATAATGGCTCTTGAAGTTTAGGTGCAATTCATCAGTAATCTTTGACATTAACTTAAGAAGTGGAAAACAATTTAAATAATAGGGTAGACTATAAAAGAAAATATCGGATTGCCTTGCATATATTTTCTCAAGAACTATTTTATGGTTATACATGTGGATATATGTTGAGTTATCATGCAAATTATATATCTTGAAGTTGTAGTCATAAAAATGTGAAAGACTTTTGTTCTAAGGTAGTTTAGTGGTGTGTGTGGTATGAGGTCAAGTAGCCAGACTGGAATCCCAACTCTGGTCCTGGGTTTGCTGCATATTGTATGCACAACTACATAATCATGTATGTTAATATTGCCATCTACAAAATAAGACACTTCCTAGAATGTTCTGAAGATTAAATGAAATTGAACATATGAAAGTCTGACCCATGTGATTAGTAAACGTTAGTTGAAATTTCAATAGGAATTTCTTTCTTCAGTCAATTTTTTAAATATTCTCATAAGTCACTAGTAAGTGAGGTATAATGCATATTTAAATTTTAAAGGTGATTTAAAAGCTTTAGGTGGGGATGAGGGAATTGAGTTGAAATTGATCTTAAACTACCAGGTTTTCTTTGCTGATGATTTCATGTAGTTAACAACAAGAATTCATGCACAATTTATTACTTTGCTAATTATGTTTGATGCATTCCGTTGCTATATATTTTTATGACACAGAAAATCTTCCTAGTCAATGCTGAATACTTCATGAATTTTGACCTTCTTTAGTCACATACTCACTTTGAGTAAAAGATAGCTTTTCTTTCTCTTTGGGGCTGCAAATTGTTTTCATGCCAAGATACATTTTAAGCAACGTTTTAAATACAAGGTACAATTTCTAATTGTCATGGAACATTGGCTGTAAAGGATTTAGGATGAACATTGCCAAAGCTGAAACAATTTCTTCATGGGTCATAGCGAACAAAGAATTAGAGTGTCCAAAGCAGGCGGAAACACACTTCTTTAAAAAACAAAAAGTGTACTCAAGTGAAATTTTGATTAAAAGATGACCTTAAGAGATTGTGACTTGATATTTTCTAGAACAATACCTAAAGTAACAATTATCTTTTATGACAGGAAATTCAGATTGCTGGTGGAGTCTTATTCTTGTTAGTGAATAGTTATTTAACAGATAAAAACTTTTTCTAAAGAAATCTATATCTAGCAGAATTAAAGTCAGTGATTTATATTTGCTCCCTTGTTACAACAACCCTTTTATTTCTTTAGTTTTGTCAGTTCTTGCATTATATACTTAGAGGTTATATTTAAAAACAAATTTAAAATTGTTAATTGTTGATTTAATTCTTTTGCTTTAGGAAATGTGCCTTCTTATTTTTGGTAATACTTCTAGTCTTTAAATTTATTTTGCCTGCTATTAGTATAGTTACAGATTTTTTTTTTTTGGATAGTGTTCTTCATGGCATACTTTTTCTATTCTTCCCCGTGTCCCAATCATCCAGTGTCTTCATGTTTCAAGAAAATCTCTTGTAGACAATATATAATTTTTAAAAATTAGGTCTGACAATCTTTGTCTTTAATTAGATAATTTAATTTGCTTGTTATTGAGCAAGGGCTTGCTGCCTGATGCACGTAGAAGCCAGTACTATGACATTAGCTTTTGAGAAAAGAAAAAACTGTTATCGCTAAGTCGACCAGCATGATGACAGCAGACAAGGTTAAAATCTGTCTCTTTGACCAAGGGTTTCTGGGTTACACTTAAAGAAGGAATCTAGGGGTGGTTATGTATATTCCATAGAATTACATTATTAAAGCATAATGAGAGTTTAGTATGCATGTGCTAGGGCATCATGTCTTGTTATACATTGCATGTTTGAAATTAGGGGGTTTAATATGTAGTCCATGGTGGATTTCAACTTGGTGATGTTGAAAGGTTACTCTACGGTGAATTCTTTCTTTAGTGTGCATATCTGACTGCATGATTTGTGGTCTTGTCTGTTATTTTTGGAAAACAACTTAATATCTCATTAGAAATAAGACAAAGCCAGTTTGGACTGGTTCTGCAATTATATCCCCCTTACATCTCAGCCTCACTGCTTACCTTTTTGTTCATTCCTCAATCTTTTTTTTTTTTTCCCATTTGCAAAAGTGAGGCCACGTTTTCTTAGAGTCACAAGCATTTGACTGACTCAGTGTGACTCAAATCACAAGAAGTCATTTCTATTTCACTCTGTTCTGAGTCCGAAGGTTGGGGCCCAGCATGGTGGGAGTGCTGCTTGGGGCCCATTCATGTGTTTACAAGTTTCCCGCTGAAAGGAATCTGGGACTGTGTGAGACTGGCCAGGGAGGTCACCATTAGTAGGTCATTGATGTTGCAGTTGAGCGTGGTCTCAAAGTCATCAAGAACTATCTTGGGTACTTGGTTAACCAGACTCATCAAGAAGCAGCCTATAGTATTGTTGGCTGACACCTTTCCAGATAGTACATCTTCCGCATATGCAACACTGTGCGTAGAGCACCCTGGGTGTCAGTTGACCCTGCTACTTGCTGCAAGTCACTTGAGAGTCCAATCACTCAGTTGGGGCTAAAACAGGTCTTCGTGATCAGGTCAACTGCAATGTGTTCAGTGTCATAGTAGGCTTATTTCACTGTCAAAAGTGTGAACCTCACCCCCATGGTCCTCCTAGGGACATCCATTAGCTGACATAGGCCTTGATACTCATGCAGCCATTCTGGAGGCTCCTGTCCACAGCAAGGTGAATAGAGTTGAGGGCTTCCGGGCTGTAGTACTCATGAATCAGCACAGAGTGCTCTGTGATGTTATGGCCTGTAGAGCAGCAGCCCAGGATGAGCTCATCTGGAGAAACTTTCTTGTGCAGTTCATATATGTTCTTAGCAAATTTCATGTCAACAGCAACTCATCTTCTGACTCATTGTGCGGTACTGAAGAGCAATTGTTGACTTCCACTGAGTGCTTGCCAACTGTTCTCAGCAAGGTTCCAAAAATCCTGGCGGCACCTTCTTTGTGTCGCTCCTGGCTGTCCACGATGAAGGCCAAAATGACGGTGCAGCTGAACCACATGGCCGCTGGCCGCTGGAGAAGGGGCCTGGTAGAGCAGGACAAGCTGGAGACTGCGCCAGGGTTTTAGGTTGGTGCTTGCGCAAAGGGCAGGGTATGGCCCAGGTTGTGGTCATAGCAGCTACTGTTAGGGGTCTGGGGATGATGGTGGAGCTGGAGTTGGAGCTGGAACCAGTACTGGAGCTGGAACCGAAGCTGAAACTCCAGCTAGCCCTGGAGCTGAAGTTGGGGCTAGTGCTGGGACTGTGCTGGGGCCACAGCAGGGGCCTGGGACTGGAGTGCCAGGAGGTGCACTTGCAGGTACTGCCAGTGTGGCTATCGTGTCGAGAGAAAAGGAGTCTCTTATTGCTCAGATTTGAGGGAACTAGGGCAGTCGTGTCCAGGTTCACTTAAGATGGTGGATTAGGTTTCAGACAGTCAGATTCGTTCAGCCATTATACCCCTCTTCTTCAGCTCTTAAGATCTCCCATGCCCACCTCTTCAGCGATGGTCCCTTAAATTCTGAAGACAAGTGAGAAATCATAAAAGCCTCTTTTAACCTTGGGCTTTTGAAATACAGTGGAAAGGAAGGAGCCTAATATAGGAATTTTAGCTGAGGGTCCCAGAGAAGTGAGATTGTATGCCTCAGGCAATGCTGCAAGCACCATGCAAGTGCCTCACTATGATAAGAGAAAGATGTGGTAAAAGTTGGAGCCTCAGGGGTAAATAATCCAGTTTTTTTTAAGAGAAACAGCAGTTAGGGCTTCCAGTCAAAATGGTAGAGCAGGTAAACACTGTGGTTGCCTCTTCTCGTAACCACATCAAAATTACAAGTAAACTACAGAAAACCATCTAGCTGACCGGAAGTCCTACAACTAGGGACACACAGAAGAGGCCATCACGAGACTGGTAAAAGGGGCAGAGATGTGGACCTGGCTGGTCCCACACTCACATGTGTTTGAGAATTGGGAGGGGTCTCTTGACTGCGGAGGTTCCCCCAGAGGAGTGAGGGGTCTTGGCCCTACACCAGGCTCTTCTGCCCAGCGTTCCAGTGCTGGAGAAGAAATGCTATATCTTCTGGCTGTGAAAACCTGTGAAATTGTGGCTGAGCGAGAGGAGAGTGGCTGGAGTCACAGACATTCCTCTTAAGGGGCCTGCACGTGAACTTACCTGGTGATGGCCTCACTTGCTCTAAGCTCCAGTTCAGGGGCAGAAGACTGAAAGGCACCAGAGACATGTGGGGAAGAACTGAGTTGTATGGCTTCAGGGTGAGGGCTGGAGGGGCAACTTTCTCCCAAACAGAAGTGCTGACAGAATCCATTGTCTCATTGTTGAGCTCTACCCTCTCCCAGCATTCAGAAACAGGTTGCCACGATATCTGAGTCTTCATAAACCTGGATAATAGGTCACCCTGCCCTGCTGATTCCCTGAGAACTTACCCCACCCAAGCCACCTCCAGAGGCTTTTCCATACAAATGGCCTGCCTCATGCTACAGACTTTCATAAAATATCTCAAAGGTTTGCAAAACTCAAATAAACAGCATCTGGCCTTGGCATGTTCTGTACCTCTTGCTGAACAGCCCCAAGCCTGGCACTATCAGCAGCCTGCTTTGGTTTGCAGTTTGGCCTCTCAAACCAGCATGGAAAGTACCCACCTGTGGACTGCTTAGTGGCTCATGCCAGATAGCCCTAGCAGGTCAGTCTGCAGCTAAACTTGGCCTGTGGAAGTGCCCCTCCAGGAGCCTCTGAGGCCAGCACACCTCATGGCTGGCTTCAGACTGCATCCAAAATGGCTGCATCCAAAAATGACACACCCAAAGGACAGACTGGGCCAAGCCCTGCTAAAGCAAATGCTACATTGTAGGGTTAGCCCCTCACCAGCCAGTTCTCACAACCACCCAGGCTGAGGATCTGCTCCTCCCATTGATGTTCAGATTTCAACCAAGGCTTAACTATAACAGAAGTGCACACACAACCTGTACAAAGGACACACCTGGCTCAGGTAACCAGGGAAGACTGTGCCACTGTGCCGCCCAGGACACCTATTACATAAGGCTATTCTCTTAAGACTGGGAGATGTAGCAGTTCTACCTAATACATAGAAACAAAGAAAGGAGGCAGTCAAAATGAGGAGACAGAAAACGTGTTCCAATTGAAAGAACAGAATAAAGCTCCAAAACCAAACCAAAACAAAACTAAACTAAATGAAATGGAAATAAGCAAGCTACTTGGTACAAAGTTCAAAACACTAGTTATAAGGATGCTCCATGAACTTAGGGGAAGAGTAGGTAAACTAAGTGAGAACTTTAACAAAGAGATAGAAAACATGCAAATGGAGATAGAAATTATAAAAAAGAATCAGTAAGAAATGAAGAATTCAATAACTAAATTGAAGAATACATTACAGAGAATCAATAGTAGATTAGATGAAGCAGAGTATGGAATCAGTGATTTGGAAGATAAGGTTGTAGAAAACACCCAATCAGAACAGCAAGAAGAAAAAAAATAGAAAAATATAAGGATAGTTTAAAGGGCCTCTGGGACAACATCAAGCATAACAACATTTGCATCATAGTGATACCAGAAGGATAACAGAGAGAGCAAGGTATTGAAAACTATTTAAAGAAATAATGAAGAAAAAATTCCCTAACCTGGAGAAGGAAATAGACATAAAACCCAGGAAGGGCTGAGAGTCCCAAACAAGATGCACTCAAACAGGTCCATGCCAAGACACATCATAATTAAAATGCTAAAGGTTAAAACAAAGAGAGAATCTTAAAAGCACCAAAAGAAAAGCAATTAGTTACCTTCAGGGGAGTTCGCATAAGACTTTCAGATGATTTCTGAACAGACAGTTAGCAGGCCAGAAGGGATTGACATGAAATATTCAGAGTGATGAAAAGGAAGGACCTGCAATCAAGATTACTCTTTCCAGCAAAGCTATCATTTAGAATCACGAAATTATAAAGAGCTTCCCAGACAAGGAAAAGATAAGGAGCTCATCACCACCAAACCAGTATTAGAGAAAAAGTTAGAGGGATTTCTTTAAGAAAAAGAAGAAGAAAAATTAAAAAACAGATTAAAAATATAAATAATAAAATGGCAAATACTACATGTTTATCAACAATTTCTTAAAATGTAAGTTGATTAAATGCTTCAATCAAAAGACATAGCATGACTGAATCAATTAGAAAACAAGAACCTTACATATACTTCCCACATAAAACTCACTTCAGATCTAAGGACACACACAAAGACTGAAAGTAAAGGGATGGAAAAAGATATTTCATGAAAATGGGAACAAATAACAACAAAAATCTGGGGTAGCAATACTTATGCCAGACAAAATCGAGTTTAAAACAAAAGCTATAATGAGACAAGGAAGGACCCAATAATCTCACTTCTGGGTATTTATCCCAATAAACCTATAACACTACTTTGAAGGGACATGTGAATCCATATGTTCATTGCTGTATTATTTACAATAGCCCAAATATGGAGGCAACCTAGGTATTCAGCAATAGATGAATAGATAAAGAAGAGGTGGTACATATATACAATGGACTATTACTTGGCCATAAAAAACAATGAAATCCTGCCATTTGCAACAACATGGATGGACCTTGAGGGTATTGTGCTGAGTGGAGTAATTCAGACAGAGAAAGACAAATGCCAATATAATTTCACTTACATGTTGAATCTAAAGAACAAAATAAACAAACAAAACAGAAAGAAGCTCTTAGATAAAGAAAACATTTTGATGGTTGCCAGATAGGAGAGGGATTAGGGTCGGTGAGTGAAAATGGGGATGGGATTAAGACATACAAATTGGTAGTTACAATATAGTCATGGGGATGTGAATTATAGCATAAGAAATATAGCCACTAATATTATAATAACTATGTATGGTGTCAGATGGGTACTAGATTTACTGGAGTAAGTTATATAGATGTCTAATCACCGTGTTGTACATCTGAAACTAATATAATATTTTATGCCAACTATAATTGAAAAAATATATTAAAGAAAAGAAAAACAGCAGTTAGTAGCCCCTTAAAGTTAAATCTTATTGTAGGTCATATTCAGGTCAAATGTTTTTGGGTCTAACGGGATGTTATGACTATCTGTGGGCATGAAACTCTCAGCGCATAAGTGATGATTGGAGGGCCTCTGAGGATTGTGAGAATGATTGAAATGACATCTCGAATTTTGATAAACTAAAGTTGGCAGGGCCCAAGCAACTCCCTAGGGGAGGTCTATTTCAAACATATCCTGAGTTATATTAAAACTTCAGCTTCTCAGTTGGTGGTGCCACTAAACAGCCTATCTCCCCATCTTAGGGAAATGTTGAAGGCAGTGTACTCATTGGTTGTCTCATTATTAATAGGAACAACACTCCCTGAGGTAGTACTGTACTCAGGTGTGAAATTTCAATATATATTAAGGTTCAGAGACCCAAAAGAGGCCCGAAGCCATATACATTCTCACAACAGAGGATAGCTTTAAAAGGCATGGACTATACTCTTTCCTACTGACTCAGGCCAATAACTAGCAGGGTCTGCAGAATTTTGATCAGCCCATCCAAACTTGAGCCCAAATCCCAATCAATATGTGACCCTACATACTGATAGATGTACCCTGACATTTTCCCAGTCTGATTTAATAGAGTGGCAAGAATAAGGTGAACACCAACAGGGTTAGGTTCATTTCCCATGTGATTGCAGCAGATGCAGATCCAAGAATTAGCCAATCTAGCCTATTGGCCAGCTTTTCTATGGCAGGCCTATATGGGTGATCGTTAGGACTGAAATACTGAAATATTGATGTATAGTGTATGATTAATAAATAGGAAAACAAGTGACAAGGAAAAAGATTTTATCAGGAAAAAGGAAACCTAACACTAATGTTCACAGGTGAAGTTATTTAATCTTTTAGTAAGCATAAGGAAATAGAATGCTGGGACTATATAAGCAAATATCACCAACAGTAAGGCAAAACACGTTGCTTAACTCGAAACAACAGAACAATAGTAAGTTAAAAGAGTTTAGTAGAAAATGGTTGGATTAGTAGGGTAGCCATAATAAAGGTTAGCTATAAGTGAAATTTAGGTTTATACAGGCCTGGTCTGAACTCTGGGGTAGAAGCAGTCATCTCTTCTTGGCCAGGTGGGGTCTCAGTTTCTCTGTTTCTTTTGGAAAGCAATTTATGATCAGTGAAGAGTTTATAAGTGTAATTAGGGGCTGAAAAGTCAGTGGTGGGCTTTCAGATCCATCTGGCATTAGGATGGTAGGATCCTCTTGCTTTTTCCTGTCTATGAAAGATAAACTCTGGGAATTGTAAAGAGAATAACGAGGCTCCTGGCTAGAAATGGGTATTATCTTGTTAAATATCTAAGATATAACTTCTTTTAGCTTAGCTGAAAAATGTGTAACTAGAAGAACTTCATAGAGTCTGTTCTATTTAGATTGTAGTTGTGCTTTGGGATGTTGATTTTTCCAGGTCTTGAGGAGGATCCAATGTCCTGGCCTCACATAATGCAAGGGAATATCTGTTGGGAACATTCACCATCTGGAAGCATACTTTTCTGTGTGGCAGATAAGGTAGCACCTAGAGACTGCATACATTTTATAGTATCTAAGCCTTTTATTAATCTGAAACGGCTATAGTCTTCAAGAAGTGTCTTCAAGAAGTGTCTCCCATATAACATTTCTTAAGGGCTCAATTGGAACATGCTTTTGGGGGCCACTCTCACCCTAAGCAGGGCAAGTGGTAAGGCCTTATTGCCATGTTAAATTGGTTTCTTGACATATTTTGGAAGTTATCTTTTTAAAGATATGATTTATCTTTTCAGTTTTTCCTGTAGAATGGGATCTCCATGAAGCATGTAACTTCCATTGTATTCTGAGGGACCCGGACTACTAATGTGTTTCCTTGACTACGAAGGCTCCTCTGTTGTCGCTTTGAATTCAAAGTTGTAACCTCATATGAGGAGTAATTTCTTTTAGTAGACCTTTGTTCCCTCAGAAGCCTTTTCTGTCCTGTGTGGAAAAACTTTGACTCATCCTGTGAAGGTGTTCACAAATACCAGCAAATATTTTTAATTTCCCTTGGCATAACAGGAAAGTCTATTTGTCAATCATTTCCTATCTGTCCCTTGGGTCTGTACCCTTTTTATTATTGGAGGCGGCCCAGTTTTAGGATCGTATATGGTGCAATTCGTGCAATTTTGTACTATCTTTTGGATGATCCTTTGCATTTGTGGACCAATAATAAATTTTACAGCCAATGATAGTTCGCATTTTTCTCATAATGAGTCCTTGTTGTAGATGAGAAAAAACACTAGTCCCTGCCCATCGTAAATCCACCCTTCTTTGGTAGTTTTGTAAATTCTTATCCAACTTAGTTTTAGACTCCTTCATAATCTTCTTTAGTGTGCAGAAAGTAAAGCAATTATTAATTATTTATTTAGTTATGTTTAGCTACTAAACACCAAGAAGAATTCAGAAACTACTATATGTATCTCAGCATCGATCTGCCTCTCTATCTCTAGGAATTTACAATGTATTTAGAAAAGACTTCATAAAAAAAAATAAGAAAACATACTTGAAGAATAAATTATCTGACAATCAGTATAAATGTTGCAAAGGAGATGGGGAAAGAAAACATTGGTTTTTTCTAATCTCTTCCCTAGAGTTACAAGCTCAATAAGCATATGAATGGTTCATCTTCCAGGTCACAGTTTTACTCAAATTTTATCACTGCACAATGTACTCTTGTTATTTTCATTCTATTTATTCCATATCCTCACCACCTGCTATTTGGTTGCTAAACCATTTCTTAATCTCTCTCTCTCTTGTTAGTGCAGCACCCTATTTCAAAATTTCTCTGTTACCAATTTCTTTGTTAGAGTCAGCAAAGTTTCAGGAAAAAATATACCCAAAACATAGTAGCTCATGACAACAGAACCGAGTTTCTTGCTCATATGACTTTATGTTAACATCATAGATTGTAGGGTTAAGATTGGAAAGGCTTATTTACAGAGTCATTTAGAGTGCAAGAATGATGTGCAACTCTGTTATTGTTAACATGAAGATAACTCAATTATCTTCAACATGTGATTTTAAAGGTATTCCTGGGATTAGTGTTCCAACAGCAGGAAGGGGGAAAGATCCTGAAGGAGTACATGAGAAGGATTATGGCTGAGTTTAGAAGAGATGCATCACTTTCTACTCCCATTCCAATGGCTGAGGTTCAGGCATATGGCCACACCTAATTGCAAGGAAGGTTGGGAAATGCAGTCTAGCTGTATGTCCAAAAAAAAGAGGAAAAAAGATTTTCTATGATTCTAGGATTTCTGCTGTAATTAGAATTTCTTTGGCATTGAAACTTATCTTCTCACTTTAGGAGTTCTCTAAATTGACATTCCTTCAAAATAATTCCTTAGAATAAATATTTTCATAAAGTCCACTCTGATCTATATACATGGAAGATTTTCTGAATATCTGTGAATATCAAGCTCACTATTTGATTATATGATTCTTCAATAGCAACTAGAGATTGTTCGACACACAGGAGATATTCTGAAAGCCCATTAATCTTGATGTTATTACATCCATATTGTCCATAATTGGCAGTGATGGATGACATCACAGTAGAACATAACACATAACACTTGTGGGAGGCACGCTCAGAAGGCTGTCATTATGAAGTAAACATTACCCATTAGAACTGTTAGTAAATGAAATAAGAAGTATCTAACAGGAACCAAGGTGAGATTGTTTTTCATCCTTGTGAGTAGACGCAGCAAGATCCTGTGTACTCAGCTAAGATAAAAAGAATGGGTATATACATGATGTCTTCCCTATGATGTCATTTTATCCTAGTTCAAGGTGTAATTTCATTTCATTTACAAAATAGCCATAATTTCAATTTGCATATTTATAAAGATGAGCGTTATTCAGTTTTGCTTTTGGGCTGCTCACGATAAAGGGGAGAGGGATTAAATAAAATACTTATTGCAGTAAGTAGCAAGAATATATAGCCTGTCTAGAAAGCATAAATTTGTGATCTCCCTCTGTAATGTTGACCTAGGAGTGGGAGCAGAGAAACAGTGAGAATTGCTCATTACACAGAAATCAAAATGAGAATGTTAAATTGTAAGCATTGTGTAAAGAACATGGGTGTCAACTGAATCTTCTTGAGTTGGAATCCTAGCTCTGTCACTAAAGAGATGCTTGTTCTTAGTCAAGTTATTTTAGCTCTCTGAACCTCATCTGAAGAAGGAAAATATTAATATATGTATTGTAGAACAGTTTACATATATGTATATAGTTTATCTATTTATCTATCATCTGTCTGTCATGTATATGTGTATCTATCTATCTATCTATCTATCTATCTATCTATCTATAGTTTATCTATTTATCTATCATCTGTCTGTCATGTATATGTGTATCTATCTATCTATCTATCTATCTATCTATCTATCTATCTATCTATCATCTTCAAGCATTTTTATTTTGCCTAGTTAGTTTCAAGCATAGAACAGGTTTACAATACTTAGTACTTGTTATTAAGTGTTGTAGTCAATTTATTACTAACTCAAAATATTTACTAATTAGCATGTGTAACTATATAATTTTTCAACATTGGGATCCAGGTAGAAAATGGAAATAAGTGAGCTCTAAATAGCAATCGTATATTGTGAAATCAGGAGGACTTAAAAGGGCCTAGTGAGGTAGAAGAAGATATTTAATCTGGGGAGGGGAAGGTAAATTTAGAAAGACAGAAAACTGGACCAGGGAAGAAGGTTCTAGAGTTCCAGATTTGAGATGAAGGAATTTTTGGGATGTTTATAATAAGGAAATGGCCTGTGGTGACAAGCTTAAGTGATGTTAATCATGGAAAGTCATGTTGGTAATTATAAAACTTGGAATCAATTGGATTGAAAACAAAAGGGCTAACATGGTGCAGGATGTAACTAGGGTGAAACAGGGAGAAAAAATTGGAACACAGCTTAAAATTTGCTGAGGAGCTAGGATCATGTCCTAGAGGTTTGTGGCTTAGGTGAGAAAATGGACATGATAATGACTGCTAATCAGAAGAATTATTAAAGAAAGACAGTAGTAGAAGGTTCTGGATGCGGCTAAGTGCATCAGGCCAAATTTCCTGGAGACGGGCAGTTTATAGTGAGTGGGATAAAGAGTAGTTTAATAGAAAAAGCTTTGTGTGTTGTTGTAAAGAAGCTAAATATGATTCTCTTGAATCATATTTAGTTTATAATTCAAGAGAAAACCCCAAGGTGGAAGGAGACTTGCTCATAGAAGGGACTCTATTGACATAGTGGAAAGGGCTCTTATCTATTAGATAGATAGTGGTCTGCTATCTGTTGAATCTATCACTTATTTCTAGTTTCCTATCTTTTTTTTTTTGTACTGGTCAGGGTTCTAGACAAGAAAAGAAACCATTCTTACAAGTAGAAAGGAAGTCCATATGAATAAACATGTGCTTATAAAGCATTGGAAAGAATGACTGAAGGATTGGAAGTTAGGGGGCTTCCACTGTTTATTGACCTTAAAGTTCTATGGTTATAGTTGTAATTCAGAGAGTACAAAGCTGTATCTGCTGCTACCACTGCATCTGAATTGCCTCACACCCGTGAAGCAGCAGTCAGCTGCCTCAAACACATTTGCCTGATCTTGCTTGCCAGTCGCTAAAGCAGCAAGAAAATGGCTTCTGCCCTACTTCTACCTTCTTAATTTTGTGAATGTATCCCACTGGTTTGAACCCATTCACATTCAGAATACTAACTGTGTTTTGAAAATATAATTTTTAGTCTTTCTTCTTCTGACATATATGAACTTACATACAAATTATCGGGAATTGACAAATGGCAATAAAGCATATTAAGTACATTCCTTATGTCTTTATTTTTTTTCATATTGTCATCCAGCTGAGATTTTATAGTCCACTTCTACAATCTTTTTCTTCATATTCTCACAGACCATGTCATACTCATTGCCTAAAAACCTTGATTAGATTTGATGCTACGCTAAGAAATAAAATGTGAAAAATGGGCCAAATAATTGGCCCAGCAAGAAATTCCTTAAAAGATAACATAGTGGAACTTTCAGTGCTAATACATCCCTCCCCACCTATGCCTAAAACAGTTTACAGGTCAGTTCCGGGTTATGTGATCTGGTGGACATTTTAGTCCCTACTGTTTAGTTCTCTATTGAGACCTCCAAAATTTGCATGTACCTACATGAGAAAGGAGAGTACCAGGAAGCTGTACCACTCACTTACTCATACCACATTTTCTTGATGTCTACATATTGTTTTCCCCGCTTGTTCACATGTTTGATAATACTCCAAAGTGAGAGAATACTTAGCCAAGTCTGAGCTATCATTGTAAACAATCTGTAAACTTTCATCAGTCTTTGTGGGAGGTTAGCTAATATACCATCATAATTCCTGGAGTGTCTCCTCTTTCCCATTGATTTTTCTGGTTTTTTTTCCTAACAAAATTGGGATCCTGGTTAAACTTATTCCTTGCATTTATTCTGTTCTTGTATATATCCTACCTGTCTAGTATCTCTACTCAAATGTTGTGTCTCTTCTTCAAAATTTCTAAGGATGTGCCCTTCAGGATTTCCATCCCCTTGTTATTTAATCAAACATTAATCTAGGTACTTCTGCAAAGGGACTTCCCAGATGGTATTGATTATAGATATTTAAATGAAGAGATTCTCCTGTATTATTTTGGTAGGCTCAATGTAATCACCTGAGCTCTTAAAAGTAGATTAATTTCTCTGTCTGGAGTGAGAGAGATGTGGCTGAAGATGAGTGATGTAGAAGAGGTGCATAGGAGAGATGAACGAGCTTTGAAACATTCCTCTCTAGAGCATCCAAAAAAGAATGCAGCCCAGCCACTATCTTGATTTCAGCCTTATGAGACTCTGAGCAGATGAACTAGCTGAGCCATGCTACTGTGTGGACTTCTGATCCATAGAATTGTGAGATAATGCATTTGTGTTAGAATGTTAAATATGTGGTAATATGTTATGGAAGTAATTGAAAATAATACTGAAGTTAGAGATCTCAAATTTAACATATCCAGTGAAGAACTTAGGCAGTTTCAAATTCGTACACACTGATTCTTCTCTGATTTTTCCTCTAAGAAACACCATGATTCATGCTTGCTTGGACCCAAAATAGAGTATTTCTAGCTGATTTCTTTTCCTTTAAAACCCAGACCTAACACTTTATCAAATACTTTCAAATATTTTCCAGCTGTTTCTATATTTAACCACTTCTCTCTTTCTCTAATGATCCCACCCAGTCTAAGCTGCCACCTCTCTCAGTGATTCTTGAACTAGCCTCTACTCTTATTTTCCTAACAGCATGTGGTATTCATAGACCAGCCAGAGAGATGAAGTTGAAAATGTTAATCAGATAATATTATTCCTCTATTTAAAGCTCCAATGACCTCTTATACATTGAGGATAAAATTCAAATCCTAGGTCCTTCACAATGTGGTCCGTCTCTGCCTTCTTGATATCTCCTTTCACTCTCCCCTTTTCTCACCTACTTTTGTGTGAGGATCCTTATCAAGGATGATTATTCTGCTGGTCCAAATGTCTCCTGCTGGTTTCTTTTCTAAAGATGACAAATGAAGGTGTGAAAGAACAAGAAATCTCAGCTCTTATATATGTTGCAATGGATTTCTAGTGGTAATAAGGGAAACATTAGTTAGAAGATACAAACTTCTGGGTCGATGTACTTAAAACAAAGACAGAAAAGTCATCATTGCCAATCTGGCAATCTTTTTCTACATGTATATATTTTTTTCATTTCTGAAGAGCTTTGACCCATTTAATATGTGGTATTTCCTGAGGAAACACATTATACAATGAATCATAATTTCCTTTTGTCTCAATAAAGTAATCTGGAGTTAGTGGTGCATCATTGCATTGCCTCTTTATTTTAACAGAAAAGCTCAAGCTTTTTTATTTCAAGTAATTTTAATGGGTCATCTTTTGTTTTATGTTACTGTCGCCATATTTCCTATTTTATCTAACAGTTAACTATACTCTGGAAGAAATTAAAAAATCAAATTATTTTTTAATGAACTCTTACACAATATAGAGAGAATTTTTTTTTTGGAGAAAAACCCGTAGTTAAAATTAGAAGTTGTTATCAAATTGATGTTGCTATTTCTTTACGTGGGGTACCATGACCAGTTATATATAGAGTATCTCAGATATATTGTTTGACTCTTTGACCACTGTGCTATATCTTGTGGGTTTCATATTTCCATTCTTTTTTTTTTAGTTGAAATAATGAAAATGTATTACTATTTTATACTTGGGCATGTCTACATATTTGATCCCATGTATTATTTCTCCCATTTAAGTAATTGATTCAGTCATGCAGTAACATAAATGTTTTTGAAGGATAAGAAAAAATGAGTTCTTGATCTATGTTTTGGAAATAGCAAGACAGAAAAATGTAGTAGTGGAAGAGGGAGAATATTCAGAAAATTCATGCAATTTCTCAGTCTTAATTACATATTGGTTCTCTGTGTCATAATTGTTTCAAGATATTTAGATTATTTAAAGCATACTTAAATGGATATTTTTTAGGAAGTTTCTTTTTGCCAGTGCAAAACTAAAACAGTAGTCTGAGATTGTGCTTTAAAAAGTCACATGCTGCTTACTGTAACTAACTTGAGAAATTTAATTAAACATAAATGTGATGACTTAAAGTTTTCGATTATGGGAAAATTATATGGAGACATTCTACTTTGAAGAGGATATCTATGGGAAAGTCACAGCTTTATATTTTTGATCAACCTGGGCTTTGAGTTTTCTTATTCCTGATGATTCTATAATCTCTAGTTGTTACAAATATGTATAATAATAATTGCTATTATTTAAAAAACCTTTACCATATGCCATATGGCAAGATGAAATCAGTTCTATTATCATCTCTGTTTTACACAGAGATCCTAATGAACTGTCACTTCAAGACCTGAATACTGAGATAACTAGCAGTTCGTGCTGCCTCCCAAATCTAAGTAACCTTCAAAACCTTAACTAACATTAAATGTTAGCATATGCTGCTGAGATTAATCAAGTGAATTTAGTCAAGCCACTTTACTTAAAAGCGTAATACCAACATTTATTTGCTGGGTGATAATAGAACAAGCTATTTTACCTCATTGTGCCTCAATATCTTCATTGAAATGTAGACATTTATAATTACCACATCTCAGTTTAGTATTCTGTTGTTCATTCATTCACTCATTTAACATTTATTTAATGCCTATTGGGTGTCAAACATGGTGCTAATTTATTAAAGTTACAGAATATTTAAATGTTTAGTGTTTTAAAATCTTTTGGGAATCATAGATGTGTTAAACAAAGAAGCCACATTTTCAGAGTTAATTTTGATTTTAAATTACTGTGCTTAATTTCATCTGCTTTGCTGCAATTTCAATGCCTCAGGAAATTCTGATGGCGTAATCAAGTATAATAAACTGTATTGCTGTTTTTAACCTTTGGCCCTAATCAGTTAGTGAACAATTATACGTCCAAACAGTGAAGATAAGACTACTACTAAGTTAAGATGGAAAGTTTAATAAACCGTTTTCTCTCTGACAATAATTCATGTAGTCAATGGAGGAATATCTCTTTTTCCTTGCTTTGGTGTCAATTATTTATCAGCCAAGTGTTTTAAATCCAAATATGACCTACATTGGAAAGGATCATTGGCTCTGAAGGATTTAGGTTGAACATTGGCAAAATTGGAAGATTTCTGAGTGTCTGTGACCAACACAGAGACAACGGAAGCATATGTATGTTAAGAAAGTCACTCAAGTTAATCTTTAATTCATGGCTTTAAGAGATCCTGAATGAATATTTTCTAGAATAGTACCTAAATAAGCTGTCTCTGGTCACAGGAAATTCAATATGATAGTAGAACTACACTGTTATTAATGTAGAGACTTATGTGACAGGTGAAAAATATTTTTGTGACATAATTAAATTTAGCAAAATTAAATTCAGTCATGCAGCAACATATCTGAGGTTTGCTGCCCCATTGAAAAATAGTTATAACTGTTTTTGGACCTATGGAAGGCATAGAATATGTATCTTCTAGATTATGTAGAAATAGATGAATTGGCTTCTGGGTTAATAACACTGTAAATATGTATCATGTTCTTGAATTTATACATTGCTTTTTAAAATTTGTGTGGAAAATTGGTTATATGGAATTAGTCAATGATGCCATTAGGCACTGAGAGAAAATGTTCTATTGGACTGAAGAAGTCTAGCACGATGAGGTCGGTTTAATATTAGAGCTTTCAGATTGAAGAAAAGCTGTAGCTTGATTTATATAGTATGGATCCTGCAGGAGATCCAGACCCGACATTTCTGTAAACTTTCTGGAAGTTGGCTACAAATTTTTCCCCAATCTTCCAAGTAGCTAAAGTTAAAAGGGAAATACAATCAGATAAAAAGTATTCACGATGTCCATAAAACAAACTCAGAGTAATTTCTTAAGACAAATATCTTGCTTTCTACTCTGTAATATGAGAAAATTTTTCATTTGTTTTCAGGTAGAAAGTATATTATTCTATAGATCCTCACGGTATAACCTGTATAGCCTGTGAATGCAGATAAATATAAAACTGCCTTTGAATTAGAATTTTGTTAGATTGATAACTCCAACAATGTATCCAAAGAAATTCAGTACCCCCTCTCTTGGGGAATATTCCTGGCTTCATCTTGTCCAAAATATATTTTCATTGTCACAATTTTTTTTCTATTTGAAAAAATATCTGGTTGTATGCAAGTTTTCTCTGTAAACAAGATCCAATACTTTAAAACATTTCTCGTAATGTAATATATTTGTTAGTTGATAAATATTATATTTATTTTTTCATTTAATATGCAAAATAACTCTAAGACATAGCCAGGAAGAAATTAACATTCTAGTTTTTTTAATGAAAAAGAGCTGAGGAGTAAAGTTAGTACTAAGACCACATCAGGCTTGTTTAATAAGGTTTATTTCTAAAAACACTATTCATAGCCTACTGGTAAGAATTTATTTTTTAAAAATAAGAAGGACTCTAAAAAATAAAGTCTATGAAAAAATGAAGATTATATGTTCATCCCCTAAAAGCTAGAACAAATGCCTTAAATAACAACTTTATATTTTGGGAGAAAGTGGTTTATCGTTCTCTGAAATGGAAATTAAAAGACCTCAGTTCTAGAATTTACCTTGTCACTTATGAATAGTATAGCTTTGGGAGACATTTTATTAACTTCTTAAGACTTTATGTTCTTCTTTTGTAAAATGATAATGTTAAATTTAATAGTTTTCTTTTGTCCTCATTAGAGGCAGATCTGTGTTTGGAGAAACCTAAAGGTTGTATAATTTTGGGACCCGACTATAAGAAAAAGAATACAAAATTGTAATTACCAACTACCTGCGGTATCGACTGACAACAGCAATAAAGAAGGGAAGGAAGAGGAATGGCTAAACGTCACAGGCTTCATTGAAGCAGGACTTGTATTTTAGAAGATTGGAAGAGTAATGATCTCTGTGCTAGGTGGCTTTATTGCAGTAAAAACAACAAAAATCTCAATGATTAACAAAAGAAACATTTATTTCTTTCATGTCATGTGTTTGCAACCATTGGCAGCCTGTTTCTATAGTTCTGTTATGTGTATTTTCTCGGAATGAGAAACCTGGATTGAAGAAAAGTCTTCAGGTTGAAGAGTCTCTTTTTGAGACATGCAGCTCTTGTAGCATAAAGGAAACAGCAAGAGAGCAGGAGTGATGACATTTCTGCCGTCCAGTTGCCTATGGTGCTTTGAGCTCACATTGCAATGCCAAAGCCAGTCAAGGTGCCACTTTGTCAATTAGATAGGGAGGTACAGTCTGCATAGAGGGTAGGATGCCCTGCAAGCTTTGTGCCAATGACTGGAAATGTAGAATCTTCTTTTCATAAGGGAGGTGGAGGGAGATCTTTGGGAACACTAGCACCATCTACAACAGCTGGGGAGCAGCAGCCAAGAGAGTGGTAAGTCCATCTTCTTTCCCTGAGACTGGGGGCTGGGGAAGAATCAGTAGCTTCCACTTGAGAGGGTCCATTTATTTCTTGTAGAGAAGTTATCTGCTTCTGTGAAAGCCTAATTCCTTCTGCTCTCTGAGATGCAGCTTTTTAAAAAATTATCATATTTTTATAATCAAACATTCAATTTGTTGTTTTCAACTGAAATAATTCCCAATTCCTCTTTCGTAAAACAAAATTATGCTCTTGACTGTATTACCTTTTCAAGCCATCGACCTATCTCTTTTTGGTCTCTTTAATAGAAAACCTCTTATTTTTTGCTTACTCTTACCTCTTAACTTTTTAATAATTTGAAATATGTTGAGACTCTTATTTTCAAACATTTTGTCTTTTATATACTTCTGGTTCTCATTTTCTTATTTTTTTCATATCTCTCTCTCTCTCTCTCTCTCTCTCTCTCTCTCTCTCTCTCTCTCTCTCTCTCCCTCCCTCTCTTAAAGTGTTTTATCATTCTTAAACCTTTCTCTCTTCTTGGCTTTTATGAAAAGTGTCTGTTCTCTCATCTCTGATTGCTTCTTTTCTATCTGCTTTCTTGTGTTTGTTTCTTCTGGTCTGAATATGACTTTTCCTCATGATTCTACCTTTATCATTCCTCCTTCTCCTCTGCTTTCTCCCTCTATTTCTACTCCCCATTCTTTCTCCTTCTTCTCCTCCAACTTCTTTCTCTTCTTCTCTTTTCCTACTATGTAATCATAAATATAGAGGAGATTTTGTGTTTCTAGGAGAAGAGTGCTCTGAACTATTGCTAATGATAATGACAATATGAATTACATTAATGTGAAGTCTACAGAGTCCTAGTTTACCAATTTTTTTCTTTTGAATAAAACTCCAGGATAAGCAGAACACAAAGCTGACTGAACCATCACAATGAATTCTTATGTTTTTCTCCATTCCAGATATCCTAGGCATGTTTGGTAGGAGAAGTAAATAATATGTGCTACATTAGCCAAATTTCAATGCCTGCTCTTCATTCACCAACTATGTGTCCTTGGGTAGTTGATTAATCTCTGTCTGCCTCAATTTTCCTATTTCTACAGTGTCAATGATAATGAATATTATCTTATAGGATTATAGTGAGTATTAAATAATTACATGTAAAGCTCTTAGAATAGAGTTTGGCACATGTGAGAAATCAAATACTTTTATTATTTATAAAGTATATTTTCTACAATAATCTCCCGTGGAAAAATCTTTATGGATTTCTCTTTTTGATAAAATTATTACAAATTCTTAATTCTCCTCCTTGATAATACCATTATAATTTCCCATTCTGATATCTGTTTTCTAGGTATGTGTTGTGTTATATTCATGACTGACTTCTGTGTTATGGAATCAGGAGCAACTTGGCAGTGTGGTAAGTATTTTATTTGTCTTTATATTGCCATAATTGCAGCCCTGGCATGTTGTATACGCTTATTAAATGTTTGGAATGTGTGAATATGAGTGCCATTTGCTCTCGTAACTCCACCTATTTGCTGTGTTTTTATTGAGCAGTGGGCCTTGTAACTTTTTTTGTGTGTTGAAATCACTCCTTTCCTTTTCATCTCTTCCATGAAAACTTTTTTTTTTATCTCCTCAGTGAAATTCCATACAACATTCTGGAGATCATTTTTTATGGCCCTATTAACAGTTATGTGCATTCTTGACCTTTAATTCCTATTTCTTCAGAAATAGATCGTGTGTCATTAGAAGTCACTTTCAACCCTTTGATTCCAAAAGTTTGTGATTATCTGTGTCTTCTATAATAGTTTGTCCATTATAATTTTTCATAAATGTTTGCTCTCTCTAAGGGAGAATAAATATTGTTTTCTCTTGTTTATTATTTTTTTGTGCCTTGCATATAATATTCACTACAGATTCCTTATATAGTTTTTAGTTATTTGCCTTGTTCTATCTTTGCCATTTGAATCTTGAGGAATAGTAATTGAGTTATTTATATTTGTATTCTGTTCCTTGTTCTAGATCTAGGTAATTTTTCTACATCACTTGGATGAATTAATTTATTAACTAGAAATTGATCAATATATTTTTAGATGAAGTGATTCATGAAATGGTACAAAGTTTTAGTTGAATAATCTTGAGAAAATATCTCTTTAGATTAAAGAATAGTATTTAGGATATTGAGAAAAAGAATATTTCTGGATATGAAGAAATTTAACTTACTCTTTCTATGCTATTTGAAAATATGTCTTCCTAGACTATGATCTCTTTGAAGCTTTGATTGTATTCACACCCTTTATAACTTTTATTATGCGTATATAGAAAATTACACTTTATAAAAATCATATATATGTAATTATTTGGTTATGTATCAATGTATATCAAAAAGAAAAGTCATTTCTAAGCTTTATATATATATATGATTTTAACTTGATGCTATTTGGGGTGACTTCAAACATTTTTTTTTTCATCTGGGAGGCATTCAAATTTTTTCCCCTGTACACATAACTTTGTGTATTATAGAGTCAGGTGCTGGTTATACTGCTGTCACTCTACAGAGAAATAAAAAAGAGACCAATATACATGTGATCAAATGAACGAATCAAGTTATCTTTGAAATGTTTTACAGCACAGAAAAATTAAAGAAGAAGCAATAAGAACCTGCATCCCTTTATTTTTGTATCTTTTTTCTATATATTTGTTAAAACTAACATGGTGAGAAAAGATGATCACAAATATATCAATATTCAGTTTTTCACAATCTGCAAAAACAAAACAAACCACCACAAGCCATTAATTAAGCATACATAAGCACTTCCTCCTGTTGTTTTTAAATAGCCAAATGCTGAGTAGGACATAAAAGCTGGGACCTTGGAGTTAATGGATCTGAGTTTGAAGACTGATCTGTTGTCTATACTTTGTAATTTTTAGAATGTCATATAAAATTTTGTAACCTCAGTTTCCTCATCTTTAAAAAGGAGACAATGATATCTGCTTTATAAGGTTGTTATGAGTATTAAATGAGATTCAGAATAAGGAGTATTTATTTAGTACAATAACAGCCTCAGAACCATTCTAAGTGTTCTGCAATTGGTATCTGTTATTATGATTTTTATATTATATAATTGGAATAATCCTTCTCATTTATTTATAATTAGGAGTAGCTGTGTTCAGAAGTAGAAGCAATACACAATATTCTCCTATTCAACATTCTTTCTTAGGCTCGTGTCATATCATGTGTGTTTCAGTCAATGTTTAAAGCAACAGAATTCTTCAATGGATTGCAATTTAGTTTCTATTTCTATTCTCAAGGATAATTGTAATATCTGCTAAAATATTTTACCCTTTTCTGCCTTATTAAAGGTGGCAGGTCTTGACAGAGTGATGGGAGTGTTCCTGTACATCGAATGCACACTTTGCAGGATTAAATAAACTTTGAAGCATAAAAAAGACATGCTGGGAACAGAAGGTCAAAATACATGCCCATTTGGTGAACCTTTAATTGTTTCTTTCTTTCATGAGAATCTATAAGCATTGGCTTTAGAGTCATAACCTATCTAGTCAAGGAGACCAAATTTAGTTCTTGAAATAAAAGAATAAGAACTTCTCATCCATATGTCAAAGTTAGAAATTACTTGTTTATCTTTCTCTTTGATGTGGCAAAACTCCCCAATGGTCTGGTCTTGCAGTATTTAGATTCATCTCAAAGTCACTCATTTAAAAAATATTTTGGAAAATATTGTTTGCCTTTGTCTTCTTGTGGTTTGGTACATGTGTAATCCTAGGCAGTTGTAGAATTTACTGAAGCTGTTATTGCTGGTTAGCAGCAGTAGAGCCAGCCACCTGGGCAGTGGCAGTGCCAGCTGCTGTGGAAGTGGTGTTGCCCTCAGGTTGGAGGGCTAGGAGCCATGGTACCTACCATACGCAACACCTGTAATTTTGCTGGCAGAGATAGTGAAAATGGCCATGATGGCAGCAGCAGCAGTGATGTTGTGAATTACAGTTGGAGGAGCACTAGAAATGGCTAGTGGTGCTTGAGAACTGAGGTTTACTATATCCACAGGTAGCGATGTAGGTTTGAGTGATGACTGAAAACCACTAATTTTGAGAAAAGAAACTAGTTTTTACATCTTGTGGGACCATGAGAAATGTTCCTTATTTAAAAGCCATTAACATTCGTAAGTACAGACCTTTTACAAACAAACAAATGTAGATAACTTTTGGTACTAAAGGCTCTGTAAATTTTGCTTTTCATGTGCTAAACGATCTTACTCTCATTGCAGATGAATACATATCTGAGAGGCAGGCAATGGAGGCAAAGTTTTGGTGCTCACACAACTATTCCCACTGGGTAACTCTGGCTCCCTCAACATTTTATTAGATTGGGAATAAAAACAAATTAAATGCAAATATTGTACATTATCAACTCTTCAGACATAACTGACTTTTGATTATGAATAAAAATACAAGATCACCAGAAATGTAAATAAAGCTTACTTCTTTGCAGACTTTTCACTTATGTGCACAGCTGACTAAAATGAGATGAAGAACACATATATGTTTAAAAAATTAGACCCAGAGCATATATAGCATTTTAAGAATACTAATTACATATTATTTTTGAGGATAAAATATAGTAGGATTAAGGCGAATAGAATGGAATGTAATTTTAGAATTTTGAGTATCATCATCAAAAAACTTCTAACAGTTTAAAGTATGCGCAGTTCATGGGATAGAGATGATTAGTTTTCTGGAGGTCTTTAAGCAGAAAACCTCTCTCTTCACATTCTCATGAGTGTATTGCTAACCAGTCTCCAGTTTCCAGGTAGTGCTAGATTTGGCTCCTTTTATCCTAATAGCTGTCATTCTCTCAGGTGCCAAGCCTGGAGACCATTATGGAACTAACATCTTTATGGACTTGGTGTAAGGAAAAACCAGACTGTCTTTTGTGGGAAAAAAATTGGATGATCCAAAGAGTTCTAGAATAAGGTT
>NW_006440624.1:172475-190197 GCF_000325575.1 Pteropus alecto | reverse complement strand
CACAGTTAGCAGAGCCTGTAAGACATTTTTTGTTCATGAAATGATACTGGATTATGTTTACAGCAATAGCCTTAGAAAATGTAACTTAGCCTTTAGATTATGTAATTTAGGTGTAGGTGTTAGGTAAATAAATCTAAAAATGTTAAAGAATACCAAGCACATGCTCTTGATTGGAAGTTATATATCATGTCTAGAATTTCTTAATTTATCTGATCCATGAGAAATCCTTTATATGGTTGCAAATTTATTTTATAGTGTTCTTTATAAACAATTTTCTCCACATATCTTTGTTTTGGGAGGGCCTACCAAAAACTAAATGCTATCTAGAAATGCTATTGCAGAGGTAGAATTAGGGCACACAATTTAAGATCATGTCCTATTTACTCATGTTGGGAATTCTAGAAACTACCTATATGTGAAAAAATAAATAAACTAATTGATTGTAACCTAAAGTCAACAAATGATCACAGAGAAAATTAAATTAAGGTCTTAAGCAAAAATAAAATTAAAACTATCTGTGTGCAGCATAAAGCCTATGTTGAAATAAAACAATATCCTGGATGTACACTTTATAATGAAGAACTAAATAAGAAAATAAGTATATGTAAGATACACAAAATTTACCATGAAGCAAACAGTTTAAGTCAAAATGATAGCAATCAAAATCAGAATCTTCATCTTGTCTTAGGGTCTTCTAGAAGTAGGCAGCAATAGATGCTTCACTGGAGGTGAAAAAATAATACAAATATCATTTTTTTTTTGCTAAATATTAACCAAAGGAAAAATTTTTGTGCACGTTATAGCACATCTATGGCATAGAGTATTTCTCCTTATCCGCGGGGAATGTGTTCCAGACCCCCAGTGGATGCGTGAAACCATGGATAGCACCAAACCCTATACATACTATGTTTTTCCTATACATGCATACCTATGGTAAAGTTTAACTTATAAATTCAGCACAGTAAGATATTAACAGTAACATTATAAAACAGAATAATTATAACCACATACTTGATAAAAATTATGTTAATGGCTTTTAGGTCATAAGTAAAATAAAGATTACCTGAGCACAAGAACTGCAATACTGTGACAATCAGTCTGATAACTGAAAAGGCTACTAAGTGACAGACAGGCAGGTAGCCTACACAGTGTGGATACACTGAACAAAGGAATGATTCATGTCCTGGGTGGGATGGCCTGAGTTTTCATCACACTACTCAGAAGGGCACACAATTTAAAACTTATGAACTGTTTATTTCTGGAATTTTTTGTTTAATATTTTGGACCATGGTTGATTTCATTTAATTGAAACTGTGGAAAGTGAAACAGCAGATAAGGGAGACTACCATATATTGTGTCCATGGCATAGTAAGAAATTATCATCAGGTTTATTTTAAAAATATCAAGTCCAACAGATATACATGTAAAGATTAAAAATAATGTATTTTGGTAACTACAAAGAGTAGATAAAAATGTAGACAAAAGCTAGTCCTCGTTTCCTTGTCAAGAAGACATATAGAACTTCTTTTTGAGCTACTATTTTATAATTACTAAAGACATATTTAAGAAGGTAAAACCACAGTATAACCAAGAGTGTGGCGAGGCTAATATCCTTGAACACAGCCATTTGTTCTCTTAATTGAGATTATTTTTTGAAAAGCACTATGCAATATGCAAAAGAAGCATGAAAATGTTCACACTTTTAACTAAAGAGTCTTAGTTTTAGGAATTATCCTTGATAACTTGACAAATAGGAAAAAATTTTAAAATATTTATTCCGGTCTTACTTATAATTAAAAAATATGGATACTGATATTCATGAAGACTTTGTAGAAATTTGAAAGATGCTTATTTTATAATGATAAGTAAAAAGTCTAATACCACACTATGTAAATTATCCAAATAGGTAAGAACAAAAAAAGGTAAGCTAGGTAAGGACAAAAAAAGGTAAGTGAAAATTAAAAGTTGTGGCATGATGGTTTAATTTATATGTGAAGTTTATGTTATTTAAAAATTTATGGTGTTTTGTTGATTTTATACTTAAACACATAAAAGAAAATCAAGAAATTGCCATTAAAATGGACTTCTGGCTCTGATTTTGACCTTACATACTTAAGACATTAGACAGAAAAGTTTAAACATTAACATATAGCTTAAAAATGTGTATAGTTAGAAAAATGAATTTTTTAAATTAAAATTGTCATCAGTATTATTTTTATTATTGGTAACTTTTAGAAATTTGACATTTCTGCTAAATTTTAAATTTTCTTTTGATGTGATTGTAATTGCTAGATTCTCTTACCTAAAGAAAATGGAAAAAAAAAAAAAACAACAAAAAATCACACAACAGCAACCAAACTTAAATCTCTTCAATTGCAGTTGTTATACAATTATCCCTCATAGTTTTGCATTCATATATATCATACTTCAGTAATGAATCATTGTTTTGGTCATTATTTACTTAACTAATTTTTCTCCCAAAGTAGCAGAATTAATGGCTAATTATTTATGCTTATAAGATCTCAGCTTCAAATGTAACTGCTTTTTTAATCTTAAAATTATAACATTAAAAACAATGACTTTATTCAATATGACATCTTGTGATTTTAAGAGGCAAAATACTAGATCGAGCTTCATTCAGTTGTCAAACTCTGGTCACATTATTTAACCTATCTGAGACTCATTTTTCCAATTTTAAAATGAAGTGATTAATTTATTTGATGAAATGATCACATACCAATACTCCAAGTATAAGAATAGCAAACAAAATATTAAGTGTATCTCCATCATTTGAAACAATCACAATCTCAAGCAAAATATAAAACACATTTAGATATTTATATGCCCTTCCCTTTGTAATAAAAGAGATAAATTAAATGAAAACATTCAATTAGTTAAAAAAATCAGACTCAATGATTTCTTGCATAAGTTAGTACATTAGATATTTCTGCCACTGAAAACATTTTCATTTTTATAGTTATAAAACCAAAATATTAATTTATGTCTAAAAGAGTTCATTTTAAAGCTATATGGGATTTCAGAGGACAAGCTGTTTTATTACTATTATGTTTACTGAAATTATTAACATTTTAATAATAAAAGTTGAGCTTATAGTTGATGTATTTGTTAAAGCATTTTCATTTTTAAAAATTTATGTTATTTCCTTTCAAATATATTGTCTATTAAAACTGTAGAAAACTGGCTTGATATCTCATAGTAATTATACTAATTAGAAATTGGATTTAAAACTCTAAAGAAAATTAGTTTGTCTTCAAAAAGTAATACCATAATAAGGGATCTTTTCTCTGCTTGTCCAGAAATATCAGCCTTACCTCAGCTTCTGAAGCCTGCAAGCTCAGAGAAAGGGTACAGTGATTCACACCTTTATAAGGATTCTTCGCCCACCCCCCACCTTCCCCACCCCTGTCCTTTATCCTTTCTATTTTGTTCTTATTATTAAGCAAAATATTATTATTACTACTTTAATATTTGCTTTTGGGCTAATACAACTATTTCCTGAAGCAAAAAGAAGTGTGGTATAATCTTTAAAAGTTTACATTTGACCTTTTCATTTTTCTCAGAAACATCATGGCTAATTATCTGTGCGTCAGAAAAAGCAAAGGCTTAGTCTTTATAATTTAAAGATAACATTTTGAGTCTATTTCTTTCCTTTATTTTGGATGTTTTCTTAAATAACTTGACATTTTACTAACAAAGCAATAATTAATGAAACTTGACTACAAACTCTAGGTCTAATGAACATTTTCACAATTAGGATGGCTATTTATAATATTTGCCTTACTATTATGTGTGACTGCTGTGGACTCTCAGCTGGCAGAAAGTATTTGAAGATGGTATCTTCTTTTGAAGACGGTTCATATTTAGCTTTTCAAGGTAAAGTACTTCATTCCAAAATGTTACTTTTTAGGGGTTGTAAAATGAGCTCAACTTAAACATTAGTAGTTGGAAGGCAGCTGCAAACATTGCATTCTTTCTTGACTTTTCAGAACATAAATATGAGAAAATGATGACTAATAAACCATTTTGACACCCCCTGATATGACACTACTAGACCAATAAAATTCTTTAAATAAATTGTAACAGAAAGTATGTTGTGCACCCCAGTAATTACCTTGCTCAGGAGAAATGGTCAAGTTATTGAACAATCTGAAATGTGAGCATTGTAGTAGTTTGACATTTGTTTTGAAGTCAGTATGTTTCACTTTTTATGAAAATGCAGTTTATCACGAGAAAGAGATAGTAAAATATCATGTATTTACTTATGGAAGTTCTTCTGATGGGTAACTGAATTTTTTATGCTTTTCTTTCAAGTTAGGTATTAACCAGGTGCATCTTGGCATTAATTCACCTGGTGATAAACTGAAGATCAGATGAGGAACTCCAGATTTTTCATCCTAAAGGTGAATTCGAGGGTGCTGGACACAGTGTTTCCTTGGTTATTGGTGTTTCAATTTGTTCATATCTTTAATAACTTTTTTTTTAGGTGAACCATTGAAAATCTAAATCAGGATGCAGACCTATATCTGTATGCTTTTACATAGAAAGTAATTTTGTACATGAAGAGACCAAGACTTGAGAAAACAAGTGACTAGCTCATAGTTTCAAGAGCCAGTATTTTAACCCAGATTTGTTTATCTCCATGGCTTTTTATTTCCATTGCATCAAAATATTTTAAAGTACATTTAACTTCTGATAAGATAATTTTTTATTAGTTATTATAATGAGTAAGCTGTATATAGACTCTGTCTTAGGCATTTTTGTGTCTCTGTCAACTAGTAAGTTTCCTGGTATAAATTTAGGTGATGAATAATGCTTTTGACCAAGTAAATATATATGAGCTTTCTGTCCTTTTCTGACTTTGTTATAAATTATATCTAATTCAAAATTCTATAGAATGAGAGAAAGTGTGAGAATTCCAACTCACAAGATGCTTGCCCTTATTAAAGAGAGGCAGCCAACTTGGCTAGGAATAACTACTGATTGAGACTGATACTAGAGCTTTCATATTTGTACATAAAATTTTCACATCAAAGTGTCTATGTATTTGAAGCTGTGCTTATTTTATTACCATTTTGGTTAATAGTGTAAAATGGAATATGCTGGTAAGTATTACAATATATCTATAATTTTTCTTATTTATTTCAGCTATGGTTTCTTATCTCTCTGTCCCTTGCTTTCTCTATCATCTCCAATTCAACTTTTACTTTTTCATCAAAATAATCTTTCTAAAACACAGTTAACAAGTTAACACATTAACCCCTTGCTTAAAACTTTCGATGATCCCATTATCTACATCAGCATTTCCCAAACCATGTTACATAGAGCGTTAGTTTCTTGTGTTCCTGGTGGTGCTCCATATACAAATTCATTTAAAATTTTCAGGAAATTCACCCAAGAAGTTTATCAATGCATTTTACCCTGAAGCTCTTTTTTAACTCTTACAAAGAAACAAGAACAAAAAACCAAACAATTTCAGTGAAAGTAGCTCAGAAAATAAATTATTAGTTATGTGAAATTTTAATCCTAATTTGCTACACAGGGTGTGATGGTTAAATTTCTCTGTTAACTTGGCTAGGCTACATTGCATAGTTGCAAACACTAGTTTAGATGTTGCTGTTAAGGTATTTTATATACATGGTTAATATTTACAATCAGTTAATTTTAAGTAAATCAAATTACCTTCCATAATGTGGATGAGCCTCATCTAATCAGTTGATGGCCTTAAAAACAAAGACATATTTACTTAAAAAGAAGGAATTTTGCCTTGACATTGAAACATACAAATCTCATTTAAATTTCCAGCCTGCTGGCTTGCCCAATGGATTTTGGACTCGACACCACAATATCAACTTTAATCTGAATTTCCAGCCTACCAATCTGTGCTATGAATTTTAAATTTACCAGTCTCAACAATTACATGAACAAATTTCTTAAAAGAAATCCCTATCATCCATCCATTCATCCATCCATCCATCCATCCATCCATCCATCCATCCATCCATCCATCCATCTATCATTTATCTATCTACCTATCATTGTCTCTCTCCCTCCCCCTGCCCCACACCAGAGAACATTAACTAATACACATGGTCTGACACAGTTTGATTGTTTTTGCTTTTGTAAGGTTATGCTATCAGTCAAAATTTGGTAGATCTGTAACCATTTCTCTCTCAGATCCACTGTGCTAACCTTACTTCAGTATTATTGAGAACACCAAGTACTTCTGGATCTTTGCTCTTGCCTTTCCCTCAGCTTGAAACCAGTGATCCCCTTCATATCCTGGTAAACTCTTACTCATCTCTAAGTATCCAGTTTATACCAATCTTTCTCTGAGAGCATTCATAGCCTAATAAATAAAATAAAATCATCATTCATTATTTCATTTAATTTGTTCATTAAACATGCTAATTGAATGTCTGCTGTGTTTAACGCTCTCAGAATTGAGCAGTGGACAAGAAGATATATCTCAAGATGAGGTGCCCAACTGTGTTTACTCAGGACACTCTAGTTTATTTCTGTTGTTTCGGAGTCATTATTAGTATTCATCCTTTCAGTCTCAAAAGTGTTTTTGTTTTAATAATAAATTATGTGATCTTTTTAATTATCCATACATATAATCTACTAGAGAAGATAAATACAAACATGTTATGAATTGAATTATGTCTTTTCCCCAACCCTCAAATATGTTGGAGTCCTAACTCCCAGAACCTGTAAATGTGACCTTATTCAGATATGGGGTCTTTGCAGATGTACCTAAGTTAAGATGAGGTCATACTAGGTTAAGGGGTCTAATCCAATGACTGGTGTCTTTATGAGTAGAGAGAAATTTGGACACAGAGATACACAAAGAGGACATCATGTGATGAGGGAAGCAGAGATTGTAGTGATATGTTTATAAGCCAAGGAATATCATGTATTACCTTATGTTTATAAGCCAAGGAATATCATGTAATACCTAATATCGTGTATTACCTTAACAACTAAGAAACTAAGAAGCAATAAAAAATCCTCCCCCTAAATCTTCAGAGAGCACAAGGCTCTTCTGACACCTTGATTTCAGACTTATATCATTCAGAACTGTAAGAGAATACATTTATTTTATGCCCCCAGTTTGTAGTAATTTGTTACAGCAGTCTTAGAAAATTAATAAAACAGGCAATTAAAAAAATTATGGGTGTTACATAAAGCAAGATATCGTATACCATATGTGACATTGTAATGGGAGATTACAGGGGCCTAATGGTTTTGAGAAAGTGACATTTGGGGGAGTTCAAGAATGACTCACGGAGGGTATAGCATGTTTAATGATCCTGAGAGAAGACATAGCTTGATGTTCTAAGGAAATGAAAAGAAGATCTATATAGTTGGGATTTAAGAGTAAAAAATGACAGCTTCTTGGATAAGCACTGTTCCAGTTGTGGAGAATCTGATAAATATCACAAAGATTTTGTACTTTATCCTAAAGTTGGCGCAAAGTCACTGAGCATTTTGAGTGTGGAGTTGAAAGTGGCATGATGAATTTCTGCTATAAAATGTCACTCATGCTTGATAAAACTTTGGATAAAGGACTGGCAGTGGGAATGGAAGCAAGTGGATTCCTGTGGGCCCAGAGGTGAAAACTTTGTTTTTGTTGGGTGTAGAGAATGAGTCAGAGAGGTGTGAAAGAAGAGTCCCAGTTTCTGGCTTGGACAACTGTGATGGTATCTTTTTGATAAGATGGAGAATATTAGAAAAGGAGAAATCAGAGAGAAGGGAGATTTCAATTTAGACTTCTGTTGCCTTTGAGGTGTATGTGAGAAATTCAAAAGCACATGCCAGTAATATTGCAGAAATAGGCTGCAGACTCAGAATTTAATTTTTGTATTATTTATTTACTTTTAATGTGAAGCAGGTAGAAGAGTTGGACAACAGTCATATATCACACACATACTGGACTAAGTCCCCAGTCTTTTTGGTACTTTGAGGTTATGAATATTCTTTAATGCACCCTTATGTAAAGCATCTATTTAGGAGAACTGTCTTTCTTTGTGGTCAGGAATCCCTTCATCTTAAAACTAACTCTCTCTCTCTCTCTCTCTCTCTCTCTCTCACTCTCTCTCTGTCTGTCTGTCTGTCTCATATTGCCATCATGGATTTCTTATGACACGGAAGAGAGGTTTATGTCACAGAGTGGGGATAGCTGTAGGTAGGGGACGCAGCGTAGATGGTGAGCATTATATTAGGTTACATTAGGACAGGGGAACTTTAGACAGAGGTAGCTTGTATTAGAGGGAACTGTGGAAATGATTAACTGTGACTTAGGAGTCATTTGTAGCCTCAGAGCTTTGAGAATCTTGTGTCCCCAACTCTCCACATTTTTCGTTCTTTAGCTTAAATCTCAATTTCTCAAGAGACAAATTCCTTGCCATGTACAATACATTTATTTTCCCCAGCTATCATTTACTTTTTAATTTCATGTTTTCTTTTGTACAAAGTTTTAACTATTTATGATGTCAAAGCTATCAGTATTTTTTTTACCATTTCCTTACATGCTTAGATTTCTCAATCAATTTGGATAAATCTACACATACATTTCCTTCTAAGTTTTTGTATAATTTATATTTATGTTTTCGATTTGTGTAGAATTTATTTTAGAGTATGGCTTTAAATAACACCCTAGCTTAATTTTTTCCCAAACACTCAATTTTTAAAGCAAGATTAGTTAACTACCATATTCCATGGTTTTGCATCCATTTTACCATATACTAAATTTTTATGTTAAAACGTGTTTCTGGATTTTAATATGCTATCATAATTATTCATTTATAGTTTATAATGGAGGAAATTCTTATCCTTTATCACTTCCTACCACCCCGCCCCCCTGCCATATGTGCCATTTACTATTCATTCAATGTTTTAGCTTGTTCTTTTTTTAAATATGATAAAATTATAAGTCTATGTAAAATAATTCTATTCTTGGTGTCCAGAGTTAAGTTATTCTTTAAACAAACAGTAGATTTTCATTTTACTTACATCATTCTAATTTGAGAATTCTGTACTAAAATATTAAACACGTCTACACACAGTAAATCAATTGCTGTCAAAGATTTATTGAAGAAAGTCAGCAAAGTGAAAACAGAATCATTTCAAAAGTCTGTGTCAGAAAAGAATGAAGATATATGTCCTTGAATTGCTAACCAAAAGCTTAAGAAGAGTGCGATATCAGTGCTTAAGACCTGAAAAAAATTGACAAAATTTCAGGAAAGAAATTTTAAAGAAATAAAATTAAATCCATTTATATATTTACATACAATATTGTTTTTGACAAATATATATATTAGTAAAATATCATTTGCCTTAGTTTTCATTCAACAAAATCCTAGAAATCTATAACATTTTCTGTATTTCTTACTTGTGGGTGCAAAACAATTACTGAAGAGCCTTAGTCTTATATGAATGAACATTACAGTTGTATTTTTTAATAGGTGAGAATCATTGGTTGCATATTAATAAAAAATCTGTTTAGAATAGGCATTTTAGATCTTTCAATACTATAATAACTTTCTGAGATGTGTTATTAATTCAATTCTTTTTATCTCTTTAATAAACACTAAACTATGCAATTTATCATTAACTAAAATGACATACATTAATAAATGTAGCAGAAAGTGATACTTCTTTATTGCTCTTTCTTCATGTCCCTGAAGGCTAGGATTAAATATTTTATATTAAAATAATTAATTATTGGACAACTCAGTTAAACTTTGTGATACTAGAGGAACTCATACTGCTGACTTTTGTAAGTTTCCATAAAAATATTTGCATAAATATATTTGCATAAATATATTTATGACCTTTATTCCGAAGCATCTGCATTTTCTAAGTCTAATACTTGCCTTAAATGTCCACATTCTTCCTTTTGTTAAGTTTTTGCTTGCTGGACAAACTTCTTAGGCATTAAAACTAGCTGTCTAGGCTATTGCACAGTCCTATGTGGCACCTATTTTGTTACTTTCAAATCAGAAACTCATCTGGTTCTTCTTTTAGTAGTTTAAAGACACCCATTTCAGTTGTAAACGTGTCTTCCTTGTGGTTTGCTGTGTCTAGATCAGGTGTAGTTCTGGAAAATGCCTCAGTGTCTTTAGGTACAGATTCCATTCTATTTTCAGACAAATCTTTTGTTGTAGTAGATGAATCTTCCAGGAGGCTCATAGCTACCGATTTAGGAACAACAAAGTCATATCTGGATTCAGCAGCAGTAAGCAAAATGGGATGGTCCTCTGTTTCATTGGCAATCTCTCTCTCCATCCAAACACTGACTCCATCCATGGACTCTTCATCGGTCAGCAGAACATCTTCTTGATTTTCTTTGTCTCTTTCAACAGTGGTAGTAAGTTCAAACACTGTGATGAAGTTTTCTTCATCAGAGTCAGTTAGTTTAGACATAGCATTAGGGTTATCCTCTGGAAGAATTAAGTCAATTTCAGTTATTTTCTCTTCTGTAAGGGCAGTTATGTCTGGTAGAGTAGTGAAGTGTTTTTCATTAGCTGGAGAGATTTCAGCAATAGAGGAGTCAGTGATCTGGACAACCTCTTCAGCAGTGACATTGGATTTAACTGAGGAACTATAATTGTTAACATTAGGTTTATTCTTCTTAGCTGGAAGGGCAGGAGTGTCAGTAATGCTGGCAATGTTTTTCTTCAGTGTGCCAGAGACTTCAGAAGTTATTAAGACATCTTTATCTTCTGGGTCAATGGTATCCAAAAGAATATCTTCTTTAGTCATGTTAGTGGAAAAATCTATTAAAGAAACAGTAGCAACTGGTGATGAAATATTACCAATTTTCACTGGAATGATATTTTTCATAATAGAGTCATTAGCCATGGAGTTTGTAGTGCCTGTCAGCATGGTAATTTCTTTCTCCAGGTGGGTTGATGACTTGATATGGGACTCCGCATCTTCTTCTGATTTCAGTCTTTCCTTTGGAGATGTAAGCTTGCTGCCTGTAGTTGTTGAAAAATTTTCTAGCATATAGTCATTTACTGAAGAAATGTGGTCTCCTTCTGAAGTAATAGTTGTTTCTGTTCTGGGAATAGTGTTGTCAGTCCCAAAGAGAGTTGTTGCATCAGTTGTTGTTTTACTGTTCTCTGTTGGAGGATGAGAATAAATTTTTGACAAACCATCTTCAGCCATGGGACAAAGTGGCACCATACACACTCACAGGTCTTTCTCTGGGCCCAGTGGTATCCCTAGGCAGGAGAGTGACGTTCATTATAGTGATGAAACATTGGTCATCATGGTGATTATTGCATCAACAACAGAGCCAAAGGCAGTGGCTTTCCTTGGAGGTTGTTTCTATGCTTTGATTGGGCACCTAGTTGCAGGAGTATTGATATTAGATGAAAAGGCAATAGAGTCCTTAAGCAATCAACATTCATAGCTGCATATTTCAATTGCAAAGAACTTGAGAGTTTTCATGTTTCTGTTTCAGGAAAGAAGATACTTATTGCAGGGTCAATCATGGCCCTCATATCTGCTTTGTTGTTGGTAGGCTCCTCAGGGATATCCTTTGGAGTAATTGTTTCTATCTGTGACTGAGAAATATCAGCCCCCAAAGACGTGTTTACTTTAACATCCTTGATAGCTTGTGGTATAATATAAATTTCTTGAAACCTAGATAATATTTTTTATTTCAAAAAATGGATTCATGTGTAACATTTGTGCTTTCTGAAGTTTGAAATTCAGTATCTGTTGCTCTGAGATTCACTATATTAAATTCCAGCTGAGAATTTCCTTCTACCATGAAAATGGTCTCCGTGTAAGATGAAGACTTTTCATCAGTAGGAGTAATGGTAATTACTACTGTGAACAAGTTAGCATTTTCAGCTCTAAGAGTGGGTTTCTTGAGGAACAGATCCATCTGGGAGGGAATCTTTGGGTATGTGAAAGCTTGAATAAGCTGCTTCAGGGACACTGTCATAATCCTTACTGACTGATTTATTATTGGCAGTGATATTTTTATTCACAAGATAAGGCTTTTGGATACTTTGTTTCTACCTAGATAACCGAATCATTTTTCTATTATTATGTTTATATCTGTAAGGTGATCCCCTTTAAATTTAGTAGCTACGTCTTTTACTGTAGAAGCTTCGGTTATTATTATTTTTTTTGTTTTGCGTGTGTAATACAAATTTGATTTACTGTATTCATTAGTAAAAAGAGCAGAAAAATTCACAGTTCTTTTCTTGGGTTCTAAGTTTTGATTATCAGAGGCATCAATATAAAATATTTTTGTTCTTGGTGACAACAGTAGCAGATGTGTTAGGTTTGACATTGGCTATATTGTCCAAAGAACCAGTGGAATAAGCTTGGAAAACAGTATAGACAAAGGGGAGAGGCTTTGGGACCTTTTGACTTTAATATTTTACTCTTCTGAGATAATGTCTTCCTTGAAGTAAGGTGAGTCTGTAGACACAGGCTCTGATGCTGCTATTAACACTGTTGGTAATACAGGCTTGTACCTTTCACATGTCTGGGGGCTACAGTTCCTTTAGTAAGAGCATTAGAAGTTAAGATGAGAATTTCAGGCAGTTCCATAGACATAAGGCTTAGCAACATGGCGCTCTGATTATGGAAGTCTGTAATGATCAGTTTTATTTTTGTTCTTAGTGGAGATACTAGGAGCATTTGGCATATTGGCAGCCATCTTTTTCAAAGGATAGAAAAAAGTAAGAGTTGTGTTGATTGCCCCTTCTGTGTTTTCATTCACATTGGAGATGTCATCACTGGAAAACTGAGTTAGAGAAAAATTACTAAACCTTGAATCAGATACTGAACCATACCTGTTACATATTCAGGAAAATCAGATAGACTAGATATAGTAGTGATTGCTCTCCTAGGTGTAAATATCTTATAAATGGTAAGTGATATGTTTTTCTTGAGGAAATTATTAATGTTTTTGGAAGCATGATTAGTAGTATCAGTTGTGAATGTCCTGTTGTCAACTATGCATTTTGTGTCTGGAAAAAAAAAAAAGAATACTCAATTATTTCCTGTGTCAAGGCCGTCAGAGAGAATTGTGGTGTCTTCATCACTATTTATGGTACTTTTTCTTACAGGTGTTTTGTCAGAAAAACTAGAAAGACAATTCTTACTTACATCATCTAGTAAGTAAGTTGTGGGTCTACGAGCTTGGGTATTGACCCACAGCTTGGGTGTTGAGTCCACAGTGTAGGGTATTGAGAGCAATGGCATAAGTGTCAGAATTCTTGTTTTACTATCTAGGAATCATAGTTCAGCAATTTTCTTTAGCTTTAAACTCTGGAGGTGCTGTTTTAGATAGACTGTTTGAAGCAGAACTGGTATATGGTACATGAGACGTGTTTTGGAGGCATATATAGTGCACTCATTTTTAAAGGTAATTATTTGCTCTAATCTCTAATTCAAAGGCATGCTTGTCTGAGACATATTCAGAACCATTATCATCAGACATAATAATTATATGGTCCACATATGTTGGAGTGATTTTACCTGCTGATTTTACCCTTTTTGAAATGTCTTCTATAAAATAAATGATTTCATATTCAACATCTCTGTGTCTCTCCTCTCTCTCTTTCTCTCTCTCTCAGTCTCTCTCTCTCTCTCTCTGTTAGATCTTTGTGCTCACATATATTCTTTTTAAAAGTACTTGCCATGCATTTTTCAGAGGTAATGATAATAGGTGAAAAGATAACTTTATCAGATAGAATAATTATTTTCTTAGAATATTATAATCAATCTTTTTATGGTATCTTTCCCCATAAGTAACAGGAACAAGCTCTGAATATTTAGATGTTCCCATGGATGTTGTGAAATCAAAAGGAGGAAAAGTTGACCTCTATTGTAGTCCATATAAAGCAGTTATAGTGTGTTCAGCAGACCTTCCTATATTAGTGACTTCATCATAAGAGGCAGGCCTAAATCATTCTTAAAGAGTTAAAATGGAATCAGCTAAAAATATTGCTTTTAAATTGAGAGATATTTGAAGTTTGGAGGAAGTAACATCATATTTAACAGCGAAAGAATCATTCATATTGTTGTCACTCTTGGAGAGAGAATTGGACTCAGTTGTGATGAGAGGATTTTCCCCATAGATGAGATGAAAACTGAAGTGTTTGTAAAATTACTTAATTTCAGTTTCGCAGCTGGATCTTCTTGATTGAAAAGATTAGCTATTTTTCTTCTCTTGTAGATACTATTTTGAGACTTTTTTCTGAAGAAGAGGCTTTCATTATTGCTCTTTGAGATTTGGAATACATTTTGTCAGTCTTAGTTATGTAATTGTCAGGAGTATATTTAGAGAGAAAAATAAGTCAGCTTCATCTGTGGCACTATCTGAAAAAGTAGTTAATGCAGTTGGAGAACATTCCAGGCCGATGGGTAGGAATGAATGTCAGCTTGAGTTATAATGATCTGTCTCTCTGGAACATCACCTCTATTACTGGCATCGGTATATTCAGTTGGCTTCTCTTGCACTTCTGATCTAGCTATTAAAGATTCAGACAGAGTTCTCTCTCCCTAGGCCAGAAGCTTCAGGATTTTCAATTAAGAAATTAGGAACGAGCATGGCAGATGTTAACAGAGATGAGAATACTCTAGATTTAACATTATCTTCTCCAAGTAACATATTTACCTTCAGTGGAAAGAACAATGGAACCACCCACAGTGCTGGCTGCCTTATTCATAGGTGAGGAAAAGATTGAAGCTTTGTTGTTTGCTTCCTCAGTATTTTTACTGATAAAGAGAAGATCATCATCAAGAATGACATAGAATTCAGCCAAAGGAATAATATTGTTCTGTGAATGAGGCATATCTGCCACGTTTGTTTTATATATTTATTTGCATCGAATCTGCCTGATATGGTGGTTTTTGCTTCATCTGGGGCAACGTTATTATAAAAAGCAGATGAGACATCTTTCCTGTTGAATCGGTCTTTATATTCTATAGGATTAGTCATCACAGCAGGATCAATGGAATCTGTTCTGAATATCTTACTCTTTCCTGTTTTTGTCATTAACTCTGGGTCTGGAACAAATGGGTACTCTTTTGCCTTTAGGGAGAATGGTAATGGTGTTATTTCCAATTAGAGAATGACTTTTCATAATTGTTTCACCTAGAAACTCTGGTAAAAAAAAATCCAACTTGAATCAGTTAGAGAATAAATCATGGATCTGGGAGCCTTATTGTTAATTGACAGTAGAACTTTTGAGAACAGTAATGTCATTGTCAGAATTAGGGTTTTCCTCTTTGGGAACAAAGCTTTAGTGTTTTTTGGTAGTTTTGATACCAATTGGAGATCCTTGGGGATAAATGTTCTGAGACTGTAGCATTGGCATAGGGTACATGATACTCATAGAATGGAATCATTAGTAAGTGTGATCTTTCCTATAACGGGACTATTTCCTTCCTTCACCAGCTCAAAAACACCGTTCTCTGCAATATATTTAAGGGCACTGTCAACAGGATTAATAGTTACTATATCCTCATTATTTGGAATATTTTCACCTGACAAAAGGGTGTCATGTACCTCTTCTGAAATGTCTTCTGTAAAAGGAACTACTTCAGTGGATATATCTTTATAGACATCTTGTCTCCAAATTTATTGTTATTAATAGTATTTTCCATGTCTTTCATTGAAATAATGATAGTAGGTGAAATAATGGCTTTGCCAGATGGAGTATTTCTTTCTCCAGGTGGAATAATATCATTAGTCTTTGTTGTGGTGTCTTTTTCCATTTTGATTACTGGATCAAGTCCAGAATACTTAGATGAACTCATAAATGTTGTGAAATCAAAAAGAAGAAGAGGTGATTTCCATGGTGATAGGCCATATATCCCAGTGAGAGTGTTTGCAATGGTCCCTTTTTCAGTGGTGACATCAAGAGAAGAGCTTTGATAATTAGACCTAGATGCTTCTGGAAGACAATGTGGAATTAACTGCTAATATTCATTTTAAATCAGGGGATGTTTGAAGTTTAGTAAATGTGGCACAAAATTTAATTGTGAAAGAATTATCTTTTAATATACTTGAATATTTTGGAAAAAATTGCCTGTTTCAGAAATATAGACTTCTTACATATTGTTGTCACTCTTGCACAGAGTATTAGGTTCAGATACTGAAGAAAAATTTTTCTCCAAAGCTGAACTGAGAATGATTTCATTTATAATGCAACTTATATCAAATTTAGTAGCTAAATCTTGATCAGAAAAATTAGCTATTTTTCTTTCTTCATAGAGTCTATGTTGAGAGACTTTTGTGGGAGAAAAGACTTTCATGATTGCTCTCTAAGATTCAGAATATATTTCATCTGCATCAATTTTAGAAATGACAGTAGTTTCTCTGCTTACTGAAGGCAGTAAATTAAACTCATTATTTGTGGGATTGCCTGAAAAAATAGTGGAATCAATGGGAAGTTTAGATAAGGTCAAGGAATAAGGCTTGAGGTCAATTTTATTTTGAGTGGGACTATCACCATTATTAATAAAATTGGCTGTTAAATCATTGTCTCAAACATGTTTGTCCATGCAATTGAAGAATTAGCCAAGGAGTTATTTGCCACTGGGTGAAAGATTTCAAGGTTTTTAGTTAAGGCATTAGGAATGAACACAGACTTTTCTGGGATTTGTAAAGCTATGAATCTTCTAGACCTGATATTGTCTTCTAGCAGCATAGAATCACCTCCTTCATAATGACTCCTAGTGGAGAGAGTAGTGATATAATCCATAGTGTGGACTTCATTTATAGATGAAGAAGAGAGTGAAGCTCTGTTATTTATTTAAAATTTCAATATCTCCATTGATAAAAATGTTTACCAGGACATTGAACTCAGCCAAAGGAATAATGCTGTCCTATGAGTGTTGTGTTTCTATTGTATTAGTTTTACTTTTAACATTGTCCACTCTGGATGATAGATTTTGTTTCGTGTTGGGCATAAGTGTTATAAATAAGAGATAAAATGAATTTTCTGTAGAATCGATTTTTATTTTTTAATGGAGAGATGATTACAGTGGGATCAATTGGTTCATCTGTCATGATTACCATTATTTCTGAGTATGGAACAAGGGTATATTCCATCTTTTTGTCTGCAGGGAGAATGATGATGGTGTCATCATCCCTTAGAGTATCCTTTTTCAGAGTTGTTTTACCTAGAAACTTATGACATGTTTCATTATCAATCCTGATAATGAATTTCCCTTTGTTAAAGATTCTGAGAATACAAAAAACAGGGCTCCAACTTCTTCACTTGTGAAGACAGCTCACACTATGGCTGCTCTTTCCTCTCAGAACAGTTGTAAAGCAGGTGATTTTATTCATCTGTGTGAATTAGGGGATGAGTCATGAATCTGGGAGCCTTGGAATTCAAATTGTCAGTAGAACTTTTGGGAACAATAGTAGCAAGATCAAAACTGGTGAGTTTCTCTCTAGATATAAATTTTTTCAATATTTGTTTAGTTTTGTTCTCAGTCAGGATTTGTTGAGATAAATGTTCAGAAGTGTCAGGACTAGAGTAGAATGGGTAAGTCTCAACTATTTTGGGGTCACAATTAAGAGTAGTTTTCTTAATAATTGTTTTTTCTTCCTGTATTTCAAGGACATATTCCTTTGTGACATACTCAAGAGCTCTGTCATCAAGCACAGGGCTTATTATTTGGAATATTTTCCAAATTATTATTTGGAATATTT
>NW_006440624.1:132759-172418 GCF_000325575.1 Pteropus alecto | reverse complement strand
TTCTGTACTCAAATCTTTTATTAAAAATAGCATTTAACATGTCATTGGTACTTGGTGAAATGATAGCTTTGTGAAATGGAGTATTTGTTTCCTCAAATGAAATATTATTATTATATTATTATTAAGTCTTTGTTGTAGTATTTTTTTTTTTCATTTTGACAGCAGGATCGAGTTCAGAATATTTAGACAAACTCACAGAAGTTGTGAAATCAGAAATAGAAAAAGAGTTGATTTCCATGGTAGTTCATATAGGTTCCAATGGGAGCATTATGAAGCAAACCTGCTATGCCTCATTGTCATCAGAAGGAGCACAGTTTTTATCATTAGGCTTTAAATCTTTTCCAGAGACATGGTGGAACAGCTGAAAAGTTTCTTTTTAAATTGGGAAGAGCTTGAGGTTTAGCAGAAATATTAAATTTATCAACTAAAGAATTATCTATCAATGTCCTTGAATCTCCTAAAACAAAATTGCCTGCTTCAGAAATACTGAGTTCTTCCTCCTTGTTATTGCTCTTGGAGAGAGCATGGGGCTCAGGGGTTGAGAGAAGTTCGAATGAGTACTGTTGCATTTATAATATTACCTAAATCAAATTTAGCAGCTGTGTCTTCCTCACTAGGGAGTTTAAAAAATTTCTTTATTTCAGAAGGAAAAGAGCTTCTTTGTCTAGGTGAAAGGACTTTCATTACTGTGCCCAGAGGTTGAGTATTTGTCTTACCTTTATGGTTGTTAATAATTTCTCTCTCTCGGTAGATGGTAGATGCTGAACAGACTCATCATCTGTGGACTTGCTTGTAAAAGTTGTTGAATTAATAGGAGGAATAATGAAGTACAAGGAGTGGAGCCGAAGGTCTGCTGCAATTTGATTTTCCAAAATATGTTCCATAAATGAGATCAAGGTATTCAGTCACTGTCTCTAATACTACCGATACTGACTTTGAGAAGTCAGTCAAGAAGTTGTCACTATTAGGACAGAATCCTCAGTTAGGACTTTAAGCATGAGAATGACACTTTCAGTTGTTAGTAGAAATGGGAATTATCTAGACCTAACATTTTCATCAGGTTGCATAAAATCACCTGCTTTACAACTGTTCTGAGAAGAAAGAGCAGCCATAGTGTGAGCTGTCTTCACAAGTGAAGAAGTTGGAGCCCTGTTTTTTGTATTCTCAGAATCTTTAACAAAGAGAAATTCATTATCAGGATTGATATTGAGTGTACCTGAAGGATCAGTGGCATCCTGTGAATGGTAACTCTCTGCCTTGAAAGTTTTGCCTTGATCATATTTTGACTTGGGTGAAATAGTGGGTTCCCACTGGTTATAAAGAGCAGTGAATGTGACATGTTTCCTATAGAGCTGACTTTTGCTTATTATTGAAGTTACACTTATGGTGAGATCAGTGATTTCATCTGGGAAGGTCCTGCTTTCTCCCACAGTTTCCATTGATTCTAACTCTGGAGGATTGATGTGCTCCATTTGCCTTCTGGTAGAATGGTGATTAGGTCATTTCCACTTAGGGTGCTTCTTTCCAGAGCTAAATCATCTGGAAACTTGGAGGAGTTTTTCTATTTGCATGTTAGGGAGTGAGTCATGGTTCTAGATGACTTACTTTTGATCTTGGCATTATAATATTTGAGAAAGAAGCCCATCTTCGTCAGAATTTTTTTTTTCCCCAAGAAAGCAACATTTGGCATTTTTGTTTAGTTTTAAGTTCTACAGGATTTTCATTCAATAGACAATTAGTGACATGTGCTGTGGGGAAGGGAACATAAGATCTAAATATGCGGAGCCCTTGAACGAAGATAGGTGTTTTTGCTCTGAGGCTTTTTCTTTCTTCTCCAACATAGAGGGTATTTTCCTCTTATATATATTTAATAGTACTGTCATAAAGCCCAACAGTCATTATATTCATATTATTTGGATTGTTTTCCCCTGCCAGAAAAACCATGTCTGACTCTGCTAAAAAGTTCTTTGCAAAAGGAATTACTTGATATTGAGTTACATTATCTCTTTCTGTAGAATCTACATATCATTTTCCATTTATAATATTCTTCATGTCATCAATAATAATGTCAGGTAAAATAATTTCTTTGTTAGGTAGGACAATTATATCATTAGATATAATAGACTTATCAGTCATTTTTATGTTGCTCTTTCTCATAATGAATGCTGGTTGAAGTTAAGAATTATTGATTTTAATAAAATCAGTAACAAAATCAATAGGAGGGAGAATTGGTTTCAAGGGTAAATGATATAATTTATTATAAGAGTTTATGATAGACCTAAGTTATCATTATCAAGAGAAAATGAGCCCATAGACCTGGCCTTTGTCAACTTTGTTGTGCATGGTTGGAATCATCATTTTTATTTTTATTTATATGGTGGTGGAATTTGTTGGCATTAACAAGATTAAGAGAAGCTATTGTAGCTGTTTTGATTATATTCAGTAATTTTCCACATTTGGAAGTTTGATAGACAAAGAAATGGCTAATGAAGCTCCTCTTTCCTGGGCCTTTTTTCTTCTATTCAGGCCCTCAGAGGATCAGATGATGCCACTGACAATCAAGAGGGTGATCTACTTTACTGAGTTCGCTGATTCAAATGCTAATCTCATCCAGAAATGCCTTCACAAATACTATCAGAAATTGTGTTTAATCTGGGTACCTTTTAGCCCAGTCAAGTTGGCATATAAAATTAATCATCACAAATTGTCCCATGTCTCTTAAATTCTTTTTATTTCTATTTTATTTTTTAAAATCCTTATATCTTTTAAAATTTTATTTTTTCTATTTTTATTAATTTATTTTAATTATAATTGACATACAATATTATATTAGTTTCAAGTCTACAACATAGTGATTCAACATTTATATACCTTACAAGGTGATCGCCACAATAACTCTAGTACCATCTGTCACAATACAGTTATTACAATGTTATTGACTCTATTTCTTATGCTGTATATTCTATCCCTTTTAAATTCTCTTTAATCTTTTAGGCTCAAGTGAGTATAGCACATTGTTTTTCACTTCCCTTTAATAGTGATCAAAATTTGAAGGACGTGGCTTTCTGAGAGTCCTAGGTGTATGTGAAGAGATTGAGTTCTAACTACTTTTCTGGAGTTGGCTCAATGCCCATTCTTTTGTCCTCATCTGGGTTTTAAAATTCAAGCTCCTGGATTACCAAGACCATTCACATCCTTCAAGGCAGCCTCAGAGTCCATGCACATTTCCTCCTCCCTGGATTTCATTTTCATTTTATTTTTGTGTTGTGGGGGTTTCCCTTAGTATTATTTTCTTCCAGAGTCAGCTATAGAATTAAAAGCGTACTAATTATACCTAATACACAATTTCTCAGTCTCGAAAATTTAATATATATATTTTCCATGGTCTTAAAATTAGACAAAATGGGAAGGACACTTCAGATTATGTTAGTGGGCATGGCCCCATGTTTTCATTTCTTTGATGTGGCTGGGCTGATGGGAGTTTTAACCCAAACTTTATTTGTTTATAGTTTCTGCATTCCACACATTTACCTTGTCAAAGCAAAAAGTGCAGAACAAAGTTAAACAGGCAGAAAAGACTTCATTCAAGACTGTTGCAGTGGTTAAGTCTGCTGAAACAAAGGCAAGAGATTTTTAAGTGCTGGGGTGAGCTGGTGGAAAAGTACTGGAGGATATTATGGGGATGTTAATCAATGGGATGTGTCGAGTAGACATTGTTTAATTCCTGAGTTTGCAAATGTTTTTCTCTGTGATTAGACTATATGTGTTTGCTAATTGGTGTCTGTCTAACTTAGGCTCCTACTCTACAATGGAGACTGGTAGATAGGGTCCCTATATTCCTTGGCCCCCAGGTCCTTAAGAAAGACATTCCTGGGGTGTAAAGTTGGAAAGAGGCTTTTAAAAAGGTGGCAGTATCTCAAAGAAACAGAGAAGGAATTTATAATTGAAAGTTTTCTAAAGAAATGTTCTAAAGCTCCAGGGTCCTAGAGTCAGGAAGCAACTTGTCTAAAGTTTAGTTATGCTGAGAAGAACAGTAAGATCTTGGTCACCCTTACATTTAAGTACTGCTCATCATTGGGTGTTTTTTAGAGGGATAACCATATTATTCTTTTAATTCACTTCCAGATGTGTGAGAGTGATACAAATGCATACAGGGAACAAGTGATTTTCAAAATGATTTATTGAGCAAAAGCTGAAGAAGTAAAAATGAACACATTTAAGAAGTGAGGGAATGGAAAGCAGAATTTCTGGAATGGTCTCATCTCTGAAGTGTGATTGCAAATCAATTCTTGAAGCAATATTGGCAAAAGCTAAGGTCAGAAGTTTAATATTTAAGTAAATTAGGACCTAAGAAAGAATGCTGAGAAATAGAAAATTAATCCCTACAGTTTTACAAACATTACCTAGTTGTTTTAAAATTGCTACTTTCTATTTCTTACGTGGAATTAATTCCATTCTACATGCCCTCCCCTGCCCCCAGCATCACTTCTTTATTTTCCTGACAGCTCATAATTCTGTTTTAGAGCAAAACATATCCAGTTGGGTGTTTTATCTTTAGAGTAAAGCCTAGCTAGCTGTGTTTAAGGCTGAGTCCATCATTACTGTGACCTAGAATGCTTTCATTTATCTTAAAACAAAAACAAATCTTATAACAAATTTGATAGATTTTATTTTCCAATGATCTTTTCTCTAAAATAGTCTCAGACCTGCTCCTTCTATTTTAGTTTTATATCATAGTTCTATAATCTAGATTAGTTCTTCATTGTATTGCATCTTGATGAGTATAAAAATTTCTAAATTTTATTTTCTTCTCCATGGATCTTCTTTATTAAGAGTAGCATTATACTGTCATTCTCATCTGAGCTTAACTGAGTTGTCACTTTTGCTGTGCAGTCATAAGCTGCATAATGATGTTTTGATCAACAACGAACTGCATAAAACATAGTAGTCCCATAAGATTACAATGGAGCTGAAAGATTTCTATTATCTAGTGAAATTGTAGCCATCGTGATGTTGTAGTACAATGCACTACTCATGTGTTTGTGTTGACGGTGGTATAAACAAACCTTCTGTGTTGCCAGTTATATAGAAGTATAGCGCACATAATTATGCACAGTACATAATATTTGATAATGATAATAAACATGTTACTGGTTTATGTATTTATTATATCATATTTTTTAATCTTTATTGTTATTTTAGAGTGTACTCTTTCTACTTTTTAAAAAAAATTTTGCTCTCAAATTTGTGCTGTGTTATGCCAGCAGCAGCCTCACGGATCTCATGTTTACCGAGTCTCTTAGTTGCTTCATTTTCTCTTGTGCTTGATTTAATCTTTGTTGTTTTATAAATTTAGTGTAGCCTAATTTTACAGTGTTTATAATGTGTACAGTAGTGTACAATCATGTCCTGGACCTTCACACTCACTCACCACTCACTTACTCACTCACTGACTCACCTAGAGCAACTTCTAGTCCTGCAAGCTCCATTCATGATAAGTGCCCTAGACAGGTGTACCATTTAAAAAATCTTTTCTACTGTATCTTTACTGTAACTTTTCTATGTTCAGATATGTTTAGATACACATACTTATCATTTTGTTACAATCACCTACAGTATTTGGTACAGAAACATGCCATATGGACTTTTAGCCTAGGAGCAATAGGCTAAATCACGTGGCCTCGGTGTGTAGTAGACTATACCATTTAGGTTTGTGTAAGTACATCTATGATGTTTGCACAGTGACAGAATCATCTAACAATGCATTTCTCAGAAGTTATTCCCATTATTAGGTGGTGCATGACTGTAGCCTACTCATGTATAACTGTTTGCAATTTGATTGTGATGCTTATTCTTGTGTTCAAACTTGTATACCTACCAATTTCCTTTTCTGAAGTACCATCTGAGTGTTTTCACACTTGTAATCTCATCAGACCCCTTAATCACCCCCCCCAAGTATTTTATTAAAAATATATAGTTTCTAAGTGGTAGAGCTCAGTAATTTTTATTTTGAAAAAAGAAGCCAAGTGATTGTGATTCATTCAATTGTCTACTAAGCTATGTTTTGGGATTACAATTCTAGAATTCAAAGCTTTTGACTGTTGGTAGAATTACTAAGACATTTGGATTCTAGTCCTGGCTTTGCCACCATGTATTCTGAATTTGAGCAAATCCCATACCTCTGTATCTTATGTGTAAAATGAGAGAATACCTGCTCTATTTCACAGAACTGCAAAAAATCAAAATTTGGGCAGATCAGTAGTAACTAGCTATTATGGAAGGTGTTTGAAGATATGCAGAGCATTTCCCCATCTAATTCTTTGCATGCCAAAATTTACCTGCTATTGAGATGCTTGAGATGCATTGCTGTAGGTGTATTGGCTGTGGTTGTAGCAGAAGGTGGTGGTTATGTGCTGCTATCAGCCACAGAGGTGGTTCCAGCTGTATTTATAGTGACTGTAGTTGTGGGACTGGTAGTTGCCACTGGTCCAACTACCATGGTGATGGTATTAGCTTCAGTTGTGGTAGCTGCTGCTACCATTGTGATAGCTGGAACAGTAGTGGTTCTTCAGGAGATAGAGTGGTAGCATCTGCTGAGGCAGTAGTCATGTCATCAATGGAGGCAGATGTCTCAGATGGGAGGTAGAGTCCAATTTAGTGGTTAAAGCTTCAGACATAGTAGCAGAGATAGAACTTGATGGATTTGTAGTGGCAGCTGCAGGGGTAGTGTTGTCTACAGATTCAGTAGTGGTCTACTTCTCTGCTGTTGTATCTTCAGTGGTTGAAGAACCAGGTCCAGTGGAGGCAGGAGTAACTGGGATGGTTGTGGCAGCATCTGGTATACTTGTACTGGCAATAGTTGTGGCACCTGAGGCTGATGGTGTGGTCACCATACTTGTGGTGGCTGCAGCTATTGCTCTAGTGGCTTAGGAATTGTGGTTGCAGATGAAGCAGCTGTTGCAGTAGTAATCACAGGTGTGGTGCCTGCTTCTAAGGTTGTGGAGTCAGCTGAAGAAGTTGTGGCTTTAGTGGGTGCAGTTGTGGCACCTGTGGGTGGAGTAGTGGCAAGTTCAGTGGTAGCCTCTTCTCCTGGAGTTGTATCTCCAGAAGATCGGGTAGTGGTTTCACCAGGACTGGTCAACATGCCAGATTCAGCAGTAGAGGCCGAAGTCACAGGGGTTGAAGTGGTAGAATCTGCTACAGTTGTGTCAACAGCTGCAGTTGTATCATTGGTGGCTGAGGTTGTGACATTACTACTGGTGGTTGTATCCAGCCCTAGGGTTGAAGAGGCTGCTGCTGTGGTGGTGATTGTTCCCACAGGTATTGGGATAGAGGTTCCAGAAGTTGTAGTAGCAGTGGATGTGAAGTCTGCTTTTATGGTTGTAGAGTATATTGTACCAACTGTGACCCCATCAAATGAAGTCGTGGTGGCAGCTACAGTGGTTGTGTCATCAACTAGCTCAGTGATTTCCTCATTCACTGGGATAGTAGTCTCAGTGGTTGTGTCAATTGCTGTTTCAGTGGTAGTCTCATCTACAGGTGTGATGGCAGAACTCAGTGCAGTTGTGGTGGCAGTACCAGACACACTAGTGGTTGTAGAACTTGGTATAACTGTGGTTCTGGGACCCAACACAGCTACGGTTGTGACAGAATCAGAAGTACTCATAGAAGTTCTGTGTATTTTTGTGGTAGCAGGAGCAAGAGTTGTGGTAGCACGGGCTGATAATGAGGTAGCACCACTGCTGGCAGCACCAGCCCCTAAGGTTGTGGAAGGTGATACAGTTGTGTCTCCAAAACTTGTGGAGGTTGTGGCTGCAGCAGTGATGGCAGAAACAGCAGTGGATGTGGTACCTGTGTTTGCTGAAGTTATAGAGGCAGCTTGAATAGTGGAATCATCTGGAAGAATGGTGTCATCTGCTGTGTTTGCTTCAGCTTCTGAGGCCTCTGTGGTAAAATCAGATGTAATGGTGGAGACAGGGATTAAGAGGGTGGTGGAGTTGGCTTCTGGATTTATGGAGGTCACAGCATTGGAAGCAGCAGACTCTTGGAATGTGGATTCCACTGAAGGTGTCACTGAGACTACCATAGATGCTGGGGCAGTTGTAGTGGAGGCAGCCCCTATTTCTGAGTTAGTAGTTGATGTCACTTGGATTGTGGTGGCAGCCATTGGGGATAAAGTTTTAGGTGTACTGGTGGCTTCATCTAATTCTTTAGTTACAGTGGTCGGGCCTTTAGTTGTAATGTTTTTAATACCCGTTGGCCTTTTTGGAGGTTTTGGTTTATGACTTGGTGGCTTATGAGGCAAATGAGGTTGGTGATGATGATGCTGGTGTGCCTGGGGATGTGGGACACTTGGCAATGGTCTTGGTGGAGGTGGATAGAATTGGTGAACCTTCAGGGGGCCCTTATGTGGTCGATTTGGTCGTGAACAAGGAAATTTAGTTTGATGAGGTTTAGGTGGAACGTGTGGTGGAAATGGTATTATGACTTTGTCATGTGGATACTTTTTTTGTGCAGCTTGAACAAACTTAGGTCCTTTTAGTTTAGAGAGTTTCAACCCTTTTTTAACAAGGGAAGGTTTCCTTTTCACAGATTTTTTTCCAATTTTTCCAGCTAAGTGAGATGGTCTTCTTATTCCTTGACGAGAATTAAGTTGATTTACACCTTTCTTAAGAGGTTTGGACAGTCTCTTTTTTAATTCACTTGGCCTTTTCTTTGCTGTTAGAGATGTAGGCTGCCTTTTTTTGGGTGGTTTTATAGATTTAATGTTTGCAAGAGCTGTTTTTGTAGTCTTTTTATCCACTGTGGGCCATTTCTGTGTGGGTTTCTTTTGAATTTTCTTCTTGGCTAGAGTTCTTTTTGGTCCTGCTTGAGCAGACTTAGACCAATTGAGAAGTTTTTTGGCAGCTGGTTTCGATTTTTTTAGGTTTTTCATTTTGGCCAGAGTTTCTTTGAGGGCTGGAGGTTTGCCTTCTTTGGCTTGATTTGATTGCTTCTTAGCAGTTTTAGACAAGGGGCTTTTAGACTGATTTGGTCTCGTCTTTGAGGCTGGTTGAGTTTTTAGTACTGATTTCAGTGCTTTAGGTCGATTCACCCGTTTCTTGGCAGATGTAGTAAAGGCTTTTTTGGATTTCTTTGACACTTTATTATTGGCTATAGATGTTTTCTTTTTTGTTTCAGCTCCTAGCTGATTGAGCTTTTTCTTGGAAGATGTATATGCTGTCTTTTTAGTTTTAGTTAGATTTTTCTTTTTGGGTTCGGAAATTGTTCTTGTTGCTATTGCTTTAGTTGGCTGTCTTTTGACTGGAGTTAACTGTTTATTTTTTTGTTTCTTTAGAATTTTCTTTTTTGCTAAACTTTTTTGAGGAACTGTCTTAACTGCTTTCGTTTGATTCTGTTTTTTCTTAGCAGATGAAGACAGAGTTTTGTGAGATTTAATTGATCTTGAAGAAGTTTTTGGGGAAGCTTTTATTGCTGAGGACTTAGGTGATTGTTTTCTGGATAATTCAGACAGGGCTATTTTAAAAGTCTTTAGGGATTTCTTTGTAGGCAGAGATGTTTTTGAAACTGTTCCAATTGTATGTTGTTTTAACTGTTTTGTAGCATGTGTAGACTGGATTTTTTTAGATTTTTGTGGACTTTTCTTTGTAGCCGAAATTCTTTTTAATTCTGCCTTATTTGCTTTTAGCACATTCAAATAATTCATGCCAGAGTCGGACAGGGGTTTTTTAGATGCATTTCGACTTTTCTTTATGGCTGAAGATGGTTTTGGTGCTGTTGCGGTCCATTTTGACTGTTTCTTTGTAGTTGACTTTTGATTTTTTTTAGGCTGTTGTAGAGTTTTGCTTGCCCTCGGTGGAGTATTTCGTCTTATTAGACCAGATGAACCAGGGGTCAAGGCTTTCTTGGCAGAGGTCGATGTATTTTTCTTAGGCCGGACTTGTGGACTTTGTCTTTGTGATGCCTGTACAGGTTTCTCCTTTTTATTTAACGTTCTAGAATTTGAAGATAATCGGCTGGCAGCTTTGTTAGTCAGTACAGGTAAGGCAGAGGCATGAGAACGAGCCTGAGGTTTCCTGATGACCTGGGTAGATGGAGATCTGCTTCGTGATGTCCTGGCATGAGAACTTTGCACTGGTTGACTGTTGATCGCCTTCCGTGATTGCTGAGTCTCACTGAACTGCAGGGAAAGAATAGAAGATATTACCAAGTGAAACGTTCAGTCAATTATTGTTTTGTATTTTTATTTTAGTTACAGAAACTGATCTGTTCTTTAGGTATGGAGGTGCTTTGGTTCTGAGTATAATATAAATTTAGAATAACTTGCACTACAAATTTAAAGTAAAAAGGCACAAAATAGAGAAAGTACCTGGGTGTTACTTTCAAGCTTAGAGTACTTACTAAGAAAATTCAACAAAATACAAAAATGTAATTGGATGAAATTCAATTAGTTGATTTTCTAAAATACCACCACTAAATCTGTGAAAATCTGTTTTTCCCTTAAAGAATGTAGAGTGAAAATCATTGTCATGTCCTTTAGGCATTAACAAAAGAATCACATAGGCAAACATGTTACATGAATCTCAATGAAAGTATTACAGCTAAAGGCCAGTTTAGAAATTATATAAAAGAGAAATATTTGGTGTTGAATGTGGAAAGTTAGATATTTTAAAAAATCAACAAAAAACCCGAGTTTCTCTTGCCTATAAAGGCGTTGTCTGAGACACTGAATGCTGTGGGAAGAATTCGACAAGAAAATAATAGTTATGGCAGAGAAGGAAAGAATCCTTGGAGTGAAGCATGGCTGGTTAAATAGAATTGAACAGATACTTGAAGATAGCTTGTCTTTCTAAAAGTAGTGGATACAGTACTGTCTGATCAAAGAGAGATACAAGGAACAAATGAATAGTACATAATTAGAAGAGCAGAAGATGATATATTTTTTTAAATCTGCAAGAGATGTAAAAGGGAAAAGCAAAAGGCCACAAAAATCAAGAGACCCAGGCTCACTCATAAGAGTACATAAAATCTATTTGAATATGTCATGTTTCAGATAAGTCAGATATGTGAAATATAACAAGTGTTTATTTTAGATACCAATAGAAGAGAGTATCGCTGTTTTTATGTCTTTAGTAGAAGAACATATTACAGTTTTTGATTGTGAGAACATAATAATAGACTCAGAGGCTGAGTGAAAAACAAACATGAGAGATGCATAAACTCACCTTCATTTTTCACCTTCAAGAGGAACCTCTTTGTAATAGAAGTGGTGAGTGAACATGAACATTAAGAAGTGAAGTCTGTAATTTCTTTGCAAATTCTATTAGATCTATTTAATTCTATTCCTCCAAATTCATCTGGCGATTTCCTCCTCAACTAGTAGTCATTCTCTTCTGCTTCTCTCCCTCTTTTTCTCTCTTATTGCCCTTCTACATCTCTCTTAGCTTTGCCCCATCTCCTCAAATTTCAGGTGATTTTGAAAGACATATTTCCACGGACTTTTCAAGTACAAGATAATCGTTCCTTCTTTCTATCTCATATGACTCTACCCTGTTTTTAGAAATACAATGCCATAATCTTACTCTGAACCTCATCTCAATGTTATGAAGCTCTCAATTTTAGGTAGTTATTTTAGTTTTCAACTGTATAGAATCTTACCGGGAAACAAATGGCAAAGACCAGAATGAGCCCAGTCAGTGATAAAGTCTTCATCCTAGGTCCTTATAACCCCTGCAGGTAAAGAAACAAGAGAAAAAATTGTTATGTGTTTGGCAATGAGAGAATAAATTTTACCAAACCAATCAATGATACAAAATTTAAATTTTAGTAGCAATTTTAAGGATATTTTTTCCCTCAAATTATACTTAAAATGTGCATGTGAAATTAAAAGATATATATACATTTTTCGAAGACACCATCATTATTTAAAAACACTAACAAATTAGTTTTTTCCATTTGGTTTGCTAATGAGACTTCTTTAAATTCTTACCTAAAAAGAGATATTCATCTTCTATTGGGAATTATAATAATTAAGAAAGTCCTCACATACCCATTATCCACTTACTGTGTGTGCATGTGTGCTTGTATGCATACACATTCACACACATCCACCCACACACTTCCTACTTGCTCTATTCCTCCAACTCCTGTCATTTAGGAAAATTGTAGCAGTTGTCATGTAGCATTCTAGGAAGGTACATGATATGTTATTAAGCCGAGTGGTCAACTTTATGGAACTCAGCTTTTATATGTATGATGGGTGACATGATGCAGTATGTATTATTGTGTTGCTAGAACAGGTTCCATGAAATCCTGAGATGATGCTATTTGTCTTTTGCCATCCTCCTCCCTTCAATTTATATTTTTAGTCTGCAGAATCCTGTACTTTTTCTTCTGAACATATTTTATGAAATATTATTATATACTCTGCCTATTGATAACTCATTTTTAGATGAGATACACATCACAATTAAAGTTATTGAATAATCAAATCTATTTCTGACCTATATTAGTCTAATTTTGAAGAACACCATGTTGTTCTTCCTAATATAAGACAGTTAGTTGTATGGGTGGAATGTGTATGATGTTTCCATGGTGCCAGTTTATTAAAATGAGTGTACAGAAATAAAGACTTCCGATATCAGAATTTTTTTAAAGGAAAATAAAAATTAAAGGCAATCTGTACCTATGTTAGGAATTCATTTGAGAAGCTCAGTATAAATGAACTAGTATCTAGTACCACATGACTTGTGAGAATGATGGTGGAACTCCATGCTTTAATTTCTGTCAGTGCCAATGATCAAGATTTAGATCATTATCAGAAAATCTGTGAAACCAAATGGTGTTTCAGTCTGAGTTTTAACTGAATTAGTTCACATTATCATCTTTTCCCATAAAACAGTCCCTTCCAACTGCTCCCCATTTTAGTGAATGACACATTATTCACCAAGTAGCTAGTATAAGCTGGAATCCTGAGTCAGTCTTGACTCTCCCTCTCATTCTCTCAAGTCAATCAATTGCTAAATCCTCTCTATTTTTTACTTTCTTGACAGCATTTTGAATCAGTTTACTTCTCTTTATCTTCACCAATAGCATCTCATCCAAGTTAGCATTATATCTCACTTGAGCCACTTCTTAACACAGCAAATATCATTATATAGCAGGTAGGCACTGTTATAGAAGATGGAAATATAATAGAGAACAGTACAGTGTCCCTGACCTACTAGAGTTTTCATTTTCATGATTACCAAAATAGTCTCTTAACTGACTCACAGTCCTGCTTTTAATTAACTACTGTCATTGTGATATTTATAAAATACAAATCTGATTACTCTAGTTCTCTAGTTAAAACTTTTCACTGGTTTTCCATTACTCTTTTCTCTAAAGCCTCCCCGCTGCAAAAAAAAAAAACTTCTTCAAGTGGCTCACATAACCATTTGCAACACCCCCTCTCATTGATATTTAGTTACAACTCTCTTAGTCTCACCCACATTGCGTGTATGTGTGTAGTGTGTGTGTGTGTGCTTGTGATACTCCTTTCTTCTTTGAAGGCCTTTACATTTTCTGTTACACAATCTACTGCAATAAGACCTTTTATTCCACCTACAAATTTGAAAGACTCCAATCAAGTTAGCTAATGATGTGTTTATTGTCAATCTAATTCTTACCTTACAGGATGGAATTCTCTAGTGTTTGACAAGGAGTCCTTTCTCTTGGCTTTCATGAAACCACTTTATCTTTGCCTTCTTCATACCTCTCTGAAGTTCTTTTTTAGCTTTGCTTATTAATTTCCTTTTTTCCCTACTCACATTAGGGTTCCAGCATTGGTACTATTTTTCTCTCACTCTGTAGCAATCTTGTATCTACTTTGAAACAGTATCCATCTACATGCTGACTGTTAAGTTTATCTATCAAGACTCATGTGCTCAACTCTTTCATGGACATTTCTACCTGGTTGTATTATTGCGTCCTTCACCCATCCTATCCTAAATTGAACACCTAATTTCTTCTTGATTAAGAAACCAGATATTAATAGAGAAAAGAAGATTCTGGAGTAAGAGTGCCCTAGAAGCATTGTCATTTTCCATACAATTACCTTGAAAAGGGTATCTATTTTGGATCTTGGTCAGGACTTGCTTCTTCTTGACTCATCCAGTACTTCTAAGACTTGATACTTCCAGATGTAAAGAGAACTAATTGAATGGTTCTTCTATCTAAAAAGGCAACTGTGCCTTCTCTTTGTACCTCCTGCTTTTCACCTATTGGTTGTGGTAGTGGTGGTTGGGAGGGGACTAAAAAAAAAAACATTGCATATGTGGACTATTTCAGTTTAATCTTTAAACATTTGCCCTTAGCATTTTCTGTCCCAGGAATATTAAGAAATGTTACCAGTTTTACCTTTTATTTGGAAGGCATAATAATAAAATTTTATAGTTATCAAAATTCATAAATGAATATTACAGCTTTTATATATATCATCTATTTTAAGAAAACTATGGTTCAGTTTCTTTTTTGCTGTTGTAGAATAATTTGTGTATTGTCAAACATTCCAAATTTTTGGATTTGCTCTTCAATTTTGCAGTTTGTTTCAATATTCCAAAGATTAACGGAATTGAAGAGATAACTGTCTGAAAGAAAGTAATAAGAACATATAAATCATCTTCCACTGAATTAAAACACATTTAAACACATAAACTCAAAGTGCCCATATTAGTTAAATTTATGAAATATGTTTACTCCACTGCACTACCATTTCACTCCTTCATAACCCTTTTGACTTAGAATCCCCCAAATTTTGAAACGCACACATTAAATTATCTAATTTAATTTCCGAATACTTTTTCATTTGCTGTGACTATGCAATAAGAAATGTAGACAATTTCCATTTGGTATAATTGTTTTTATTAATTTTATACTGATTTTTTTTAGGTTATAGGTAATGGATTTATTTTTTTCAATTACAGTTGACATTCAGTATTATTTTATATTAGTTTCAGTTGTACAGCATAGTGGTTAGACATTTATATAATTTACAAAGTGATCTTTCTTGATAAATCTGGTACCCACCTGGCATCATATGGTTATTACAATATTATTGACTATATTCTCTATGCTGTACATTACATCATCATTACTCTTTTGTAATACTGATTTTTTACATTTTTTTAATGTTATACAATATACCAGAACAAATGTCAAATGCTCTGATTCTAAACAATCTAATTGTGAGAAATCACCAATGTATTTGAGGAAAAAAATGCAGAAAGGTTTTAAAGGCAATTCTAGAATGGTAAAAAGAGCACTGAACTTGGATTCAGAAGGCCTAGCTAGGTTTAACTCCAAGTTCTGTCATTTTATTACTATGTGATCTTGGTAAAACTATTTGTAAATGCTATTTTCTCATCTAAAAATGAGAACCATTCCTGTTCTATTTACCTGTTTGATGTTAGAATTAAATTAGAACACTACTTACTTTGTAAATGCTATAGCACTGTGTGACAATATTGTTTACAATTTAACTTATTTGCATGTTGAATTTTCCTAATAACATTATTTATAGATATATTTAATATTTTTTAATCTCAGCGTTACTGGATTTGAAATGACAACTTTGATTTGTTTATCCATTCAACAGATATTTATTGGACATCCACTCTGTAGAAGGTACTGTGGATTCAATGAGTAAGAGATCTAATTTGTGCTTTGAGGGGCTGGAGATTTATTGGAAAGCAGTATCATACAAACTGAAAAGAGTGGCTTTGATCCATTGGTATCTGGATCAACAGAGCAAGTACACTTCCGCTCAGCCATTTGTTTTGGACAAATTCTTCTTATACATCTGTTTTTCCAAGAACCTTGTGAAGATCAGAAGTCAGGGATTGGCTGCCCTTGAATGACTGTGGTGCCTGTGTGATAATCAATTTCATAGTAATGGCTTTGTGATAATTATAGACAATAATATCTTTTCTCAGAATTGAGGTAATCATTTTAAAGTTAATAAAATTATATGTGCTTATGACTGATACACTGATTTGACTCATAATGAGGTGTGACTCCTTTCTCTTTTACGTTTGTTATTACTTTGGAACACTAATCATAATACACTCCTTTATGAAGTCAGTATTATTTTAGGTGTTCCAATTTATGGTTTTCACTTTGTTTGAATGTTGGAATACAGTAAAAATGAATTTGAATACTAAGGACTTTGGTCTACATATTCCTTAAATTTGAGTTTGTACTTAACAATTTTGTAAGGAAGGTCCTGATATGGAAATTTTATCATATAACATTACAAACTCTGTGCTTATGAAAAATTATTCATGCCTTCTCCAATGTAAATTCAAAGATATTCAGGAAGTTTTAGAAAAGTATACCAAGCTTCTTGTGATCATAAGTAAAATGTATTATGCAGTTGTTAACCTGTTATTGATATGGATGAAATAGATTATTAATCATTTCACATTAAACACCAAAATTAAATAAAATATTAAATATCTGGACATATTTGTATGTAAATATAGAAAAATAAAATTTACTTGTAGTAAAATCCTTGGTTATTAATATGACTTTAGACATTTCTATCAGATTGTTTTAAAAAAAGTAGGAGACTAGTTGCTAACATGTGGTTCATGTCCAATAAATAGAGAAAGGAGTTTCAGATCAATTTACCCATCTGTCTTAAAATATCATGTTTAGAAAATCAAGGTGATGTAAAATTATTGCCTAGATAAAAATTTAAAAGGAAAATAAATATATATCTTTTTGAAAGAAAGAAAAGAGTGGTTGGGTAAATAGAAACTATAGTCTTACATTAATTCAGAATACTGGGTAGCAATTTAGAAACAAGTGAATGTTTGCAGTATAGTGTCATTTCAGGAATAACAAAATGTATTAAGTAGACATACCTTCTGATATATATGTGCATACACAAGTTCTAGAAAAAATATTTTAATTAATTTCAGTGTGAAATTTTTTTATCTTTTGCATTTTGTAAGTTTTTGATAATGATGTTTCTTTGCTTACAGCCATCATCTTCAACTCAGCATTATCACCATGATCAGCCTCAAAATTATGACCTTTTCAAAAATAATCAAACATGATTACATCAGTAGTTTATATTTTAAGCTTGTAAATTTGTTTGTTGAATGGATAAACAAGTTAGGATTCAAACATGATTACTTTAACTCTCAATATAGTGCCTTTTCTGAAATACTGAAACATCATATTTTAGTTATAAGTTTTTGGGACTATTTGGGTTCTTTAATTCACAGAGTTGAAGTAAATATAGTAAAGTAAAATTTACTTGTAGTAAAGTTCTAAAAATCCATTATTTTTTAAAAATTCCTCTGACTTTATAATGTATAATGACTTTATAATAGTATACAGATCTCTTTAAGATCTGTTTTAAGAGAAATTTAGAGTTTATTTTTTTGTGTTAATTCCTGTATTCTCGTATTACCCTTGACAGAAGAATTGTGTAGCTGCTATTGCTTTTATATTAATCTGTTTTTTTCAGTCCAAATATACAGGAAAATGATCAGAATTACTAAAACATATAGCAATGTCACTATATAATAGGTAAATGTATGAAATCAATTTTATTTCTATATATTATCAACAAAGAAAATATAAAATTTAAATATAACTGCCATTTACAATAACTTAAAAATGCTTATTCAATATGATGATATGTTTAATCTCTTCACTAAAAACTAGAAAACTTCATTATATTAGTTTGCTATACTGCCATAATAAATTACCATAACTTTAGTGGCTTAAGAAAACACAAATTTATTACATTACTGTTCTTAAAGTCAGAAATATTCAGACTTCAACCAAGGTGTCAGCAGGCTTCATTTCTTTTTGAAGTCTCTAGGGGAAATCTGTTTCTTGCTCATTTGGGTTGTTGGCAGAATTTAGTTCCTGTGTTTGTAAGACCGAGGGGGCCATTTTCCTTTGGCTATAAACTAAGAGTTGTTGCTAGCTTTTTGAGGCTGCTACATTCCTTGACTCATGTCCCCTTCCTCCATCTTCAAAGCTATACAGTGGCTTTTGGTGTCACTCACTGTTCTGCCTTTATTTTTAAGGATTTATGTGATTAAATTTGGCTCACCTAGATCATCTATGATAATCTCATCATTTTAAGGTCTTGAATGTTGTCTACAGCCATGCCACCCTGAACACTCCTGATCCCATCTGATCTTGGAACTAAGCAGAGTTGGGCCTGGTTAGTACTTGGATGAGAGACCACCTAGGAAGATTGGGTGCTATAGGCATAAAAACAAAAAAATAAGGTCTTTAATCTTAATCGATTATGCAAATTCCCTTTTGCCATAAAAGATAACATATTTGTAGGTTCTGGGAATTAGGATATAGACATCATTCAGGGCCATTATTCTGCCTGTCATAATTATTAAGCAGAATTAAAATGAACTAATAAAACAGGATTGTACTATGTTTATGAATTGGAAGGCAATAGTCTAAAAATGTTAATTAATTTTTATTGTGAGTCAAAGCCTTGTGTAAGTCCTAAAATGTCATGGAAATAATTTCTAACAAATGAAGGAAAAAAGAAGAGACAAAAACTTGGAAAAATGAGAGTTGTTTAAGTGAATTTACATACATTATTAAAGAGGAATTAAATCTACAGATATTGTGAAAACTATGTCATCTTAGAAAAAATTATATGAAGCTAGTGAAGAATGATAATTAAGCTGGGAAAGCATAAGAAAATTATTTAATGAGTCTTTCAAGAGATATTAAAGAAAACATAGAGTGCTTAAAACGAAGGGACTCAGTCTCAGAAAAACAAATAACAATATGATTATATGATCTGTGTTTCCAAATAGTCCAGTTTGTGAAATAACTATGTACTTGATGTTTAAGTGGAAAATTGTTTACTCCTCTTGGTTTTTAAGGCAGAATCATAGGGTTAATTAGCTGAAAGCAAACAAGTTTGATATGTGAACCCCTTCCTAATGTAGACTTCAGAGGACATCACCATCCACATGTGCATTCGAGATGAGAGTACATGGAAATGGAAGGGAAGCACAGACTTTGTTAACATCTGTCACAAATTTAATTCCTTCTAACTTGCTTAGAGAATTTCCTAAACTTCTCAATGCTTTCTGTACTTTTTTTCTTTGAAATCTTTATTTTCTGACTTTTGCTCCTTCTTTTTTTCTCTTCTTAGTTAAAGAGATAGTAAATAGACATATTCTTATGGTTGTTGAAGGAAGGAAAGAATTATTGCTTTTTCATTATTTCCACCTGACTCTTCAGTTTGTAAAAGCTCAGTGCATTTTCTCACTCTAGAGTATATCTCTGTGTTATATATTTCTTAACATTAGAGAGTTCTAAGTTTCCAGTGTAAGAATTTATACCAAAAAGCAAGTGGCAATGACCAGAATGAACTTGATCAGTATCAAAACTTTCATCTTGTCCTCTTAATCTTTACAAGTTTCTAAATAAGAGAACTTTATAGTAGTGTTTTGATCCCTGCTCAGAATTACTTTTAATACGGAATGTGATAATTAAGGGTAATTCTAAAAATTTATGCTGTGATTTCTAGGTTATCATACTTTTTTGAAAAACTTTGTGAAATAAACATTTTTTAGTAACTTAGTATTAAAAATAGAGTAATTAATATGTTATACTAGATTCCTACAATTTTAGGGCTTTACTCAACTCTATTTTTGTATAATTTACTTCCATGTTCTTTTAGTAAAATTGATCAAAGTCTAAAAATATTCAGGTAGAAAGGTTAATAAAAAATTTTTCAATGTTTAAAATGCTTTGATGCTTAAAATGTTTTGAAATATTTTCTTAAATAATTTTATTTAGGAAAATATAGGAAACATCTTTCTTAACTTGTTTGAAAGCGAGTATCAGAATTATTTTATTTGCAACTACTTTAGAGCTTCATGAATATATTTTTAATTATATAAAGTTTACTTTGCCTGGGTAGTTGTTTTATTCTTAATCACTTGCCATTTTTCACATGTATATATATGTTAAATCACAAACCACAACAGATGGTAAAAATTCTGTGCCTGAGGTAAATCAGATGTGAGAATTAATCAGTGTATTTTAAAATTCATTGAAGTAATTATGGTAAAGTAGTTCTATGGTAAATGGAGTTTTCCTTGGAATTAGAATATCTATGGTTAAGTCTTAGCTGTCAACTTAGCAATTTGACCATAGGGAGATCATCTAACCTTATCTGTAGAAAAAGTTAATATTTTCCTAATTCACATTATAAGATGTTCTGAGATTTAAATGAGAACATTTATTAATATATAATATATAGTAAAGTTTTTGTAAATATAGTTAACAAATTAAAGCCTAACTCATTTATATAGTGAATTGAATTAATATCTATTTACCTTACTTGACTTGTATGTAAAAATACTGATTATATTTTAAATCATATTGAAAGCATTTGTTATAATAAATCTCATTTATTAATTCATTCAAAAATATTTAAGAATTATATATTTTAAGCTCTCTGATTGGTGGTACTACTACTACTACTACTACTACTAATGGTACCAATGACAGATAAAATGAAAAAGAATGGCTTTCTTTTTCCGACGACAGTTTTTAGTAGATTCAACATATTTCAACTGGGCAAGTCCTTTAGTATTAGAGGAGTGTCTTCTAATTCACTTTTGCTTCAAAGAACCTCTTGAGTTTGTCTGCTGGATAATCAACAATATAGTAAATGTGCCAGCAATAGAACAATATATAATGCTGTCTTTTCATGGGATTTGAGGTCATCAACTTCAAACCAAAAAGGCTCATGCACTTAAGAGTGTTACACTGATTTGACTCTTAATGTGATTTGCTTTCTTTCACATGTGTTTTCCATTTGTTTCAGAAAACTAATTTCTATATACCCTTTCATGGAGTTCAAAATTATAGTTTTATTAGCTAGATATTGGGACTTGGCCAAGAGGGATTTTTAGGTAAAGGATTGTTGTCCTCAGACATCAGCCACTATAAACAGTTTTGTTTAACAACTTCCTAAGGAAAAGATCTTGATCTTCACTTTAGCCATTCCCTCTGTGTAGAATCTTTTCCTTTACCCGATGTCCACTTTATTAACATTTGTGGGAGAAAAAAAATCTCATATTAACATTATATGTTTGTTTGTTTAATAATTTTTTATCTCTTCCCTTGTGTTAATACAAGGAGATTCAGAAATATAATCAAAGAGAACATATTTAATTTAGTAATAAAAATAATTAAAATTATAACTTATGGTTTTACTTAGAAGCTCCTTAATGTTGAGATGCCCAGGGCTTGGTGACTCTTCTCTTTCCTATCTGCAATCCCTCACTTAGTGATTTCATCTGGTTTCATGGTTTTAAATGCCATCTCTATGTTATTGACTCCTAAATATATAATTTTGCTGGTCCTGACCTAATTAGATGCTTATTAGATCTTCCAACTTTCCCACCCCCAGCTGCTAATTGATATTGCTAATTAGATCACTAATAGACATCTCAAATTGACGTTTCCAAAATGGAACTCCCAGTATTCCTTTACAATACAACCAATACCTGCTATGCTTATAGCCTTCACTATCCTTTCAGTTTTTTCGATCAAAAACTTTAGAATCATTATGACTCTCTTTATCTCACCTTTCACATCTAGGACATCAGTAAATTCTTCAAAGAATACCTAGGATCCTACTTCTTTTCACTTCCCCCATCCAAGTCACCATTCTCTCTCATCTGGCTTATATTAATGGTCCTCTAATTGGTCTCTGCCACACCAAGGTCTAGTAAGGATGTGATTGATGGCTTTAGGTCAAACCATTTTACTTGCATAGTGAAAATGTAGTGGCTTATATTTGTTACCAGCTCTTTATGACTTTCCTAAAATTAGCAGTTAGAATATAAAATGTTTTATAAAAACTCTATAAGCATATGTCTGTGTATATAATGGGCTACTTTCATTCATTTTGTTAAATTTCATAAGAATACTTAAGATCTATACTCTCAATAAATTTCAATTATTACCCATAGTTTCATGCTGTACATTAGATCCTCAGAATGTATCCATCTTATAATTTAAAATTTGTACCCTTTGACCAACATCTTCCAATTTTTCCCACCCACCCTCAACTGCTGCCAACCACCATTCCATTTCTATGAGTTTTTTTTTTAATTCCACTTATAAATAATATTGTACAATTTTTTTATTTTTCTGTATGGTTTATTTCACTTAGCAAAAAAATCCAGACTTGTCCATGTCATCACGAATGGCAAAATTTCCTCCCTTTTTTATGGCTGAATAATATTTCATTACATGTATCATACAATATATGGACACTTAAGTTAGGCCTTTACTAGCTCTTACCCTAATCTTAAATTGTAGTGAGAGAAATTCCACTTTTTTTTTTTCCAAATCCCAAATGATTTCATTGTTAAGAGTAAGGATTACAAGTTTAAATGCCTAGTTAACAGTGAACGTATGAAGTAGGCCTGGTGGAGACTAGTGAAATAAAGAGAGCATGCCTTATTTATGAAAGCAAGGAGTGTCAGTTTCTTAGTTCTAGTTCACTGATTCTCAAAGTACTAGTAAGAAATTAGATAAAGAGCTTGTACCAGAATATACTGCTTTTGTCATCAAGAAAGTTTTTATTAAATAAATGAAAAAATGAATAAATTGATAAATATCAAAGAAATAGGAAAAAAAACAAGTGTGCATAATGACAACATAGATTTATGTTCTTTACTCCTAGCTAATTGGTAAAGGTTTGTGGTCCAGCAGCCAGTTTGCAGATCACACTTTGTATAGCACTGCTGTAATTGACAGTTGTCATACAAGACTGCATGCCCATAGTACCAGATCTTTCATGTTATAAAGGAAAATATGGATTTTTACATACATTCTCCAATTTTTTAATTGCTTTACATATTGACAACTAACTCAATTGTTTAAAGTACTATTCAGATCAGAACATTCGAGAAAGTAAAAATTCGACCTGTTGTTTAACATCCAGTTCAAATAATACATTTTTCGTAACTTTTTTTTTCTGTGATCACTGCTCTGATCTCTCAGTCTGTAAGAAATCTCTCTTATTTTGTATTGTGCCATGATTTTTTATATATACATGTGCTGTGTACCCCCCCTTTACTTTGAGCTCCCACAATCATTGTTTGGGTCTTTTTTTATTGTCTCATAGCACTTTGCACAGAGACATGCTATTGGTAGATGCTCAAAGTATATGTTGAATGTGTTAATTTAATATATTCAATTATCTGAAATTAAACATTGCTTATACAATAAAGAGACTTGGACAGTATTTTCAGTGTATAAAAATTTTGTAAATGTCTAAGAATGAGCAGAGAATTTGGCAAGAATTTTTTCCATGTGCACGTACATGGAGCTATGGGACAGACTCAAATTTATGCCTGTGCTTAGCAAATCCTTACAATATTCCCCACCAACACTTTGAGGACACTCAAGGATTATAGAAAGAAGAGATACCTCGTCCACCAATTTGATTTGGGTTTATAATGTTAATTCAGATTATGAAGACATGTCCATGAAATATCATGAGTACATTGATTTTAATAGACATATGAAAAAATGCTCAACCGCATTAGCTATTAGGGAAATACAAATCAAAATCACAATGAGATACCATCTCACACCTGTTAGAATGGCTATCATCAACAAGACAAGTAATAACAAGTGTTGGAGAGATCGTGGAGAAAAAGAAACCCTCATACACTGCTGGTAGGAATGTAAATTGGTTCAGCTACTATGGAAAACAGTATGGAGAGCCTTCAAAAAATTAAGAATAGAATTATCATATGACCCAGCAATCCCTCTTCTGGGTATCTATTCAAAAATATAGAATACATTTATCTGTAAAGATATATGCACCCTAATGTTCATTGTAACATTATTCATGGTGACCAAGACATGGAAACAAATAGAAGTGTCCTTTGATAGATGATTGGATAAAAAAGATGTGGTACATATATACAATGGAATATTATTACTCAGACATAAAAACAGATGAAATACTGCCATTTTCGATACCATGTATGGATCTTGAGATAATTACACTAAGCAAATAAGTCAGACAGAAAAAATTGAGAACCATATGATGTCATTCATGTGTAGGATATAAAACTGAAAGCAACAAATGAACAAAACAAACAAAAACTCATAGACACACAACAATTTAATGGTTACCAGAAGAAAACTGGTAGATAAGGATAAAGAGGATCAAATATATGATGATGAAAGGAGATTTCACTTTGGGTGGTGAACACTTGATGAATTATACAGATGATGTATTATTGAATTATACACTTGAAACCTATATAATTTTATTAACCAATGCCACCCCAATAAATTTAATTAAAAAATCTAAGGAAAAAAAAACTGCTGTGGGACAGACTTGAGAATTATTTTAAGATAAAAACTGATAAACCTAAAATATATGTGGCCTGAGGAGAAAAATAATTTTTGTTTTTTTCCTTTTTCAGTCTAAATTACTTTTGTATGTATGTTATTGACTTCACACTGTAGAAAGGAAGAAGGACTCTGTGATGAGAAATGGAAATAATAAATGAGGCCAGCCTTTCAGGTAAGCTATAGATTGATAGGCAAGCCTCAATCTACATACACACATGCCTTGTAAAATTAGATCAAGAAAACTATCTCTCAGAGGATCATGAAGAGGAGGGACAGGGGTAGGATTTCTCAGTTTAGTTCTCCTTGGGTCACAGTCTATGTGTGTGGTAACTGTGGTGAGGAGAGGGGGCCAGTCCAAAAGATGTCAGTGACGTTATCCATGCAAGACATTGTCCATGCAAGACAGGGTCTTGCTGGATCTAAAAAGCACATATTTTTTTTCCAGTGCTTTGTAGCTGAGGAACAATTTAAATCCTCTTTTCCATAGAAAGAGATGTTTGCAGACTTCTAGGAACATCTTGGTATTTACCAGGTCTAAATTTTCATTCAGGGGAAGAAGACATGTTCAGTTCTCAGATTCTCTGAATAATATCTCTGCCTCCAATTTTATAGCATCCTAGAAACCTCATATCCTACATAAGAGATTTTTATTATTCTATAGGTAACACCTTTAACTGTTTATTTCCTTCCATAAGAATAAAATTTACCAAGTTAATAAATTATCTTTTTAATTTGTAAGAGCAAAATTTTGTTGGGTAATTTAGTCAAGGTCAGTGAATGAGAGAATTCTGTGCTGAAGAGAGGGGAATTAAAAGGATTTAGGTTGTCTTGCTCTTAGAACATCAAAAACTTTTTAGAGTGGAGTGAAGATAAAAGACGAATTCCACTTTTACATCAAGTAATGAGGTCTGTGAAATGAATCAGTCATCATAATAAAATGCAATGACAATTTTTATGGTATCTGAAATATGTGATATGACATGTTGATGATAGACTAAGAAGAAAGACTAAAATTACAATAAAATATGCTTAAAGAATTGCTATATTTTCATTGCTAAAAATTTCAGTATTTTTTCCTCATATTTTTGATTATTGATTGAGATATTCAATTGATATTCAAGGGCTGTGTACAGTAGATGTCATCTATTGGTTCTGAGTAGTGTTGTCAGTTGTAGGTTATGAGGCATTTTGTACAACAATAGTGGCTCCTGGAGTTGAAGGAGTAACAGGACCTGTGGCATTAGATTCTGGAATTGCAGTGAAATCCTCATCAAATTCTGGGCCATATTCATATTCATATTTAGAGGCTGAATCATAATCTTCAGTGCCATAGGTATACTCTTCAGGGTTGGTGACATCCTTTTCAGGCATAGTGTCAACAGTTGTATTGTTAGCAATAGTGACATTTGGGAGGGCAGAAGTGATATTGATTATTAGCAGAGTAGTGCCAAGGGTGTTCATTCCTGGAGCAGCTGCTGTGGTTTTAAGAACCTCTGCAGTATCAGTTGCAGGGTAAGTTGCACTGTTAGTGCTCACTACAGCGGCTGTGAGTCTTGTCATAAAAGCTGTTACAGCAGTCCCTTCAATAGCTGTGCCAGTGTTAGTGGTAGTGGTTTCAATTGCAGAAGTGGTTTCACTGCTGGCAGCAACAGTAGTGTCAGTTATGGTAGCAGTTGTGTCACCTTCAAGAGTAGTGGTCTCTTGTTTGGTGGTAGTGGTATCAGGAGACTGACTGTGTGGTGATTTGAGATGCAGAGGTAGTGGTAGTAGGTGAGAAGGCTTTTACAGTGCGTATAATTTGAGCTGTTAGTAGTATCATTTGTACCTCCAGTGACTGTCATGATGATATCTTCAAAGACAGTAGTTGATGCTGTGTGCAATGCAGTAGTTGCTTCTACAGAATTCTCAGATGGCTGCTTTTTTGGTTGATGTGGACAAGGTATGGAATTATGAGCTTTAGATGTCTGAGCTGGAAGTTGAGAAAGATGAGATTTTAATGGACAAGATGGTGGTGGATGAGGTTTGCCTCCATGATGCCTGAGAGCATGTGGTAACAGTGGGTAAATTTGAACCTGGTTAACAGAATGCAAAGGTCTCATTTTTTTTCTTTGTTTTTGGAAGCTGGTTGCTGGCTTCTGTCAGAATTGCATCCTCGGGACTTTATGGCTACGGATTTAGCAATTCTTTTTGAAGTAGATCTGGAGCCTGGCAAATTGTTTGATAGAGACATCTTAGAAGAAAGTCTCCTTGTTTTACTCTTGGGGATTTTAGACTTTGGCTGTTTAGATTTAGGAACCAGGTATCTTCTTACTGAACCTTGGGAAGATGATTTGTGTCTAAGTGCAGGTTTGGCATGTGGAGTTTTTCATTTTGCTGTTTTTACATTGATTTCTCTGTAGCACTAGCAACTGAAGATCTTTTTGCTATACTGTACAAAGATAACGTCTACTTGGGTATAGACTTGGTAACTTTTGACTGTTTCTATTTAGCCTTAGCAGTTTTCTTCTTTTTTATGCTAGCCTTGGGAGATGACTGTTTGGATTTAGACTTTTCAGCTAAAGTCAGTTGGTGTGATTTGAGGACTAAGTTCTGATTTCTTGAAATTGACTTTGACTGAGGCTGTTTTTGTGCAATCTTGTTAGCTAGAAATTGGTTTTTGGTAGAGGTAGACCTCTTTGCTGCATCTTGAGAAGATAATGAGTGCTTGGATGTAGACTTGAAAGTTATATTTTTTTAAAATTTAGATGCTAGAAATCGGTTTGGTAAAACTGATAGAAATTATTTTGGTCGATTCCCAGTAAGTGAAGCCGCGCTTGGTGGCTGCATTGATATCTGGGCTTGGGCTTGTCTTGGTGCAGCCTTGGCATGTGAAGATTTCGTTTTTCTAGTTTTGGAAGTTGAATTTAGCCTTAACGGTTTCTGTCTTGGGTGGTCATGAGTTTTAAGACTCTCTCTTGTCTGAAAATAAAAATAATACATATAATGAATTAAATATATGTAGCATCAAATTACATTGGTTTTATTTAAAAATATTCCATAGTAAAAAATTTAAAATAGGCCTTTAAAATTGTTTTTCAGATTTGATTTCAATTTCTTTTCTTTTTTTCTTTTATACAGATTACTTTTCGAAGAAGTTTTAGGTTCCCGGTGTAACTGAGAGTTCCCATAAACTCCCTGCCTCTGCATGCATACGTAGTCTCCTCCATTATCAATATCCCATACCAGACTGGTACATTTGTTAACAATCAATGAACCTACATTACACATTATTGTCACTTGAAGTTTATAGTTTACATTAGAGTTTACTCTTGGCATTGTACATTGTGGGTTTCGACATATGTATAGTGACATGCATCCACTATTATAGTATCTTATAGAATTGTTTCACTACTCTAAAAATCCTCTTTGTTCTGCTTATTCACTCCCTCTTACCCCTGCTAACCATTGATCTTTCAACTGTCTCCATATTTTTGCATTTTCCAGAACGTGGTATTATTGGAATCATACAGTATGTAGCCTTTTTAGATTGGCTTTTTCATTTAGTAATATGCATTTAAGTTTCCTCCATGTCTTTTCATGCCTTGATAGCTCAATTTTTTAGCGCCGAATAATATCCCATTATCTGGATATACCACATTTTATTTATCCTCTCACCACTGAGGGACATCTTGGTTGCTTCTAAGTTTTGGCAATTATGATAGACCAGTTATAAACATTCACAAGCATATTTCTGTGTGAACAGAAGTTTCTGATTTTTATATGTATATTCCCATTGTATGAATAAATAGAAAAGGATATAATAAAGTTTATGGAAATATTTTAAAGCAACATAGCATGCATTATCCTGGTAACAAGCACCATGATGTTTTTTACTCAAAGATGTTTTGTGGCATATGATTGATACGGACATCTTTATTGTTTTCTAAATGAGAAGAAAAAATTACCTGCTTAAGAGCACTGGAAACTTACCAAGAATGTAGTAAGGTGTAAGATGATCACAGATAAGATGAGGACCTTTATATTTTCTTCATGAAACCTAGCAAGAAAAAAGAATAAGGATCATCCATACTTAATGGTATAGTGATAAATATGTTATTCAAATCCACATTTATTTTAGTAAATTATGGTAGTAAGATTTCTCAGGAAGGAACACCATTACTAAAAATTTGCTGGTTCCCAAAGCGCTATTTTCCCAAAGAGCTACCTTTTATAAAGTTTAAATAATATGAGCATAATTTAGAGTAATTGGGGTTAACAGCTTATTGTTTCTTTAAATTTAAGAATAAACACATTATTTAACTAAAATTATTTTTTAAAAAGTTTTTAGTTTAAAAAAATGGTAATTTATACTTTTAGGATGTTAAAGACAATGCTCCCATAGAGGCCTGGAAGGGTTGAAGGAAACATTAAAGTCAGCACTCACATTATCACTAGAAAGTGCTTTAGGCAGAATGAGACATTCTTATTATAGCAATTTTTACTCAACAAAAACACATTTGCCTCGTGATTGAATTGTATCAAAGGCTGTTATTCAACCACAGAACTTGAGTAATTCATAGGAATAGGCTTTGATTAAACTGCAGAGATACTAAAAGTGAGTGGACACTAGACTCAAAGTAATTAATGAAATATTGTTAGAAACAAATTCAACTTGTCTAAGTCGACAGGTAATTTCAATTATTAGTTTATTTGGCTATCATATTTATTTTCAAACTGTGGAAAGCCCAGAGCCTAAAAGAAAAATCTATGTCTTAATCTTTCATTTATATAGATACCTTAGAAAGGGGTTTCTCCTATATTCTGGTCAGATTTTATCTTCTTTTAACCAGGCTGATGCTACTCTGGAAGTTGTTGTTTTCAAATGAAAACTAGTGAGAAACCTTTGAAAAATGAACCTTTCATCTCTGGATGTTCCTTTTACTTTTTTCCTATTAGGGAGAGACTGAGAAAACTTAAATATTGCTTGACAAGGGATAATGCTGATTAAAAGTCAAGTAGGTTGATAAATCAGTTGCTTTTGTGGATTCTGTCATGGAAATATTACGTTTCAATCTCCCATCTTTACCTAGGAAATAACATTTATTTTCATAAAATTTTTATTATTTGTACTATTACTTAAAATCATTAGTTTAAAAATTATTATTTCTGTGGCATGAGGTATGTCAAGGTTTTATTCTTCAAGGTCCTTGTCTTAATAATCAAAACAATGGTTGTAGGTATTTTGTGGTGAATGATTTAAACTAATAATTTTTAAATATGAAAAATAACTCTGTTAATGCCAAATATTAATTTTATAGAAATATTTAGTAATTTAATCTTGCCTTCAAGAGTTTTTGAGATTTCTCAGTGTATTCCAATAAAATATACACATAAAAAGTACACTTAATCTTCAAGTCTATTTTTGTTCCTCAGTCATGACTATTAGGTTTATAGCCTTTATTTTGTTAATACAGGCATCTGGCCATTACTGTAGTATAGTGTATTACATTAAGAAAATTAGAAAGAGGACATGCCATTATCTCCTTCATGCTAGAGTTAAGATAATACATAATATTGATATAGCAATTTGGTTATCATTCTGTTGACATTTAACTTTCTTTCCTTGAAAACTCAGATTAAATTATAAAAACGTTTTTCCCTTTGACCTTTTAAATTGCTGTGATTGGTAATATAATTTGCAGTAATTTCTTTTTTTTTAGTTTAAAATTGGCCTAAAAATATATCACTGACTTTGGTATTTTGATTCATGATCACTAAGAAAATGCTAAGACTAACATTTTTTTTCTGGATTTTTTGTAAGAAAAGCTTAAGTTATTTAATCCTATTAAATGGGTGTTTTAACTTCAGTCATTGACAATCCATTTGTTCACAAATATTTATTTAGTTCCTACACTGTATTAGGCCTTATCTTGGTGAGACAGTCGTAAGAAGAACATAGTTTATATGCACATAGGGCTTAAGCCCAGCAGTAGAGGTAGGCAGTCAAGTATAACAATTTGATGAGTACTAAGGGGAAATGGAACTGGTAGTGGGCAGGATACTGTGGTACCACATTAGTGGAGCACTTCATCTTAGAAATTCAGGAAAGATTTTCTTAAAGATATGATATCTAAGTCAAGAAGTCGAATTTTGATTATGTGATATGAATTATTGAAAGGACTTGAGCAGCTTCAGGAAAGTGCTGGTGATGGTGATGATCCAGCTAAAGCCATTACAGGAGTTTTTGAATCACAGGGGCATTGTTATGAGATCTAATGGAGAGAGATGAGGTGGGAAGGTAATAGCAAGATAATGAAAGTTGACTTTATCTTGCAAACAGTGGATGTCCTTGAAAGTGTCACGTAGGGAATAAAGGAATAAAAGAATAAAAATTTAGGAATAAAGGGATAAAACTTTATTGAACACTGAGTTAATATAGAGTAAGCTAATGAATGTCTCAAATTAAAGGTTATATGTTCTAGTAGTAAGATAATGAAGGCTGGTGGATTGAATTGCTAGAGTTCAAAGCTAAACTCTACCATTTAGTAGCTTTTTGATGTTGTTCAAATTACTTAATCTCTCTGAGCCTCAGCTTCTTCATTAATTTATGAGCATAATATTGGTACTTCTGTAAGAGGTACCACATAGTACCATATAGAATAAAGTAATATCTGTAAAATCCTTGTTTCAGAGCCATATATCAATAAATCAAAAAAAAATGTTAGTTTCCATTCTATATATTACTCAAGGTCACACAGTTAAGTAATGTTGAGCTAAAACTTTAATTAAGTTTTCAAATCTAAAGCTCATAAATTTTCACTATCTTAAGTTTAACCATTTTAAAATTATCTTTGCATACACAAAATGAAGATCAATAACATTATTTCAAGAGTTATAGGTGAAAACTAAGAGGATGATATATGTAAAAGTGTTTTATAGATTTTAAAGTGCTATATAATCACCTATTACATAACTTCTCACTGCATTCTGGAAGACCTGAGAACTTTCAGATAAGATTGTTTCGTAATGTTCTAAATCTCATTAGACTACAAAGTTCTAGAGGTGGGCTATATTCATATAGTGGGCATTTGGCAAATAATCGATGAATGAATCCAGATCAGATTTCTTTTCTGTGCTAAAAACCTAATTTCTCATTAGTTACATACTACCTTCACGTGAATGGACCCTAGCATCTAAAAGTAATTTATCCAAATCCAAAATAACCAACTCATTAATATATTTTCTTAAGATATAATTAGTAGTTGAGGGATTTACTATGCAATGTTAGGTACATAGACTACTCCAATGAGTTAAGCCAATTGATACAAAGATGGGGTAATGTCATAATTGGGACGTAAGTGTTTAACTTAAAATCCTACTTTTAACAACTCTTTTTAAAAATATCATTTAGTTAGACATATTATTATATTATCATGAGCCAATATTAATACTTATGAATGTTTTTCTTATTTCAAACTATTTTGCTTCATACTTTATTTTGCTCACCAGACTGAAAATGCTTTTATAGTAGTGTTCACATGGTTAAGAGCATGGACTTTAAAGCAAAACTATCTGGGTTCAAATCCCAACTCCACTTGAGGAAATTTACTTCATTTTTCTTTTGTAATAATAATAACAACAACAACAACAACAACAACAACAACATGTAACCCATGAGTACATATTAAATGAGTAAATATATGTAAACAGAGATTGGCCTTTTGCATGTACTGTATAATTATTTGTTGCTTATTATTATTAAAATATTATTGTTTTGTATCCCAGAATAATTCTTAAAGTACCTGTGCCTGTACATAGTAGGTGATAAATGTTTTTTTAATTAGCAAATTTAAATTCTACCTTCTACATTTTTAAGTTGTTTTTCAAGAAATTAGTAATATTTTGAATGGTCATAGCAAATAAGGCTCAGTCATGTCATATTCCTGACCATGCTTCTCTTCTAGACTCTAGCATTTGAGTGAAAGAGAAAGCAAAAGCTTGTTAATCACTCCTACTAATTGCACGCCTATTGAGGGTTTCAACAAAAGATTTGATAGAGGAAGAGTAAGCAGTTTGTAAGGGTTGAGTGATTTATATTTTTTCGGGCATGATGTTTTTTGGGCATAAATGTGGAGCAAGCACATAAAAGACCCACTTACTTTCCTTGCCATATATATTTTTTAATTTTTATTTTTTAATTAGAATTGACATTCAATATTATTTTATATTAGCTTTATGTATATAGCATACTGTTAGGCCAATTATATAATTTATGAAGTTATTCTTCTCATTACTCTCATATCCCACTTGGTACTATACATAATTATTACAATATTACTACTGACTATATTCCCTATGCCGTACTTCACTTTCCCCTGACTATTTTGTAACTAACAATTTGTACTCCTTAATCCCTTCACCTTTTTCACCCAGCCTCCCAACCCATCTCTCATCTAGTAATCGCCAATGTTCTCTGTATGTATGAATCTGTTTCCATTTTGTTTGTTTGTTTATTTTGTTCCTTAGATTCCATATATAAATGAAATCATATGGTATTTGTCTTTCCCTGTCTGACTTCTTTCACTTAGCATAATATCTTCTAGGTTCATCCATGTCATTGCAAATGGTAAGATTTTATTTTTTATGGCCAAGTAACATTCCATTGTTTATATGTACGGCATCTTCTCTAACCAATCGTCTGTTGAAGGACACTTAGATTGCTTCCATTCATTGCTGTGTTTGATTAAGAAAAAAAAACTATGTCATATTTTTGAACTTTGAGTATTCATCAATTTTTGTAGACCAATGGACCTCAATTCCAGAAGCTTCCAGGGATGTGTGTGTGTGTGTGTGTGTGTGTGTGTGTGTGTGTGTGTGTGTTGTATGTGTCTCTATGTGTGTTTGGACAGATGGGAGACTGTAGCTTCCAGTCTGGAGAAAATTAGTCATGCAAGACAAGAGCCTCAGTCAACGCCTGTTAATGTTGTCATGCATCTGTGTTTGTGGTTTTGATCATCTGTAACCTGACTATGCCCAGGATTTGCTCTTGGGACTTCTTAGACTAAAGTCAGCAATATACTTGGGCCCTTAAATGTAATACTAACTCTAGGTTCCCTATGGCTCATAAGAGTCACTTTAAGGTCCTCTGGATTGGAACATACTGGCTTAGTTCTTCTCTGGTCCCAATGACTACGCCATAAATTTAGCAGTTCTGGTGTCATCCTGGAGAAGACATTTTTAATTAGTGTTAGACCATGAATCACTTTGAGAATCAGATTAAATTATGAACTTCGTCTCCAGTTAAACTTCTGTACTCAAACTCACACTAAATTTGCCTCGGAATTTCAAACTTTCAAAGAACCCTGAAGCTTATACACAGACTCCTCTCAAGTTAAGAGATCCTGTTGCATTCAGTTGGCTTTATTATGCAAGAACCAAAAAATTAAATGTGGCATAAAAGTAAAATAAAAGGGGAGAAGAGAAAGGAGCTGAATTTTCTCTTGACTGAAGGCGGAGAAGCAGTCAAAGGAGAGTATGAAGTCATCATTTGGTTTCAGCAAGACCTATAAAAAAATGAAAACATTTTTGGAATTTAGTTATTAATGTATTAATAGCTATCATGATGTGTAGATTTTATTTAGCTTCCATGATTTGTCTCTTTGTATCCAAGGAGTTAGTATACAAGGAGTTTATTAATATTTGTTTAAATATTTAACCTTGGCCTATAGTGAACAGTAAATAGTTGATTTCACCTAATATTTATAGATAGATGCTGTCTTTTATGTGCTTCTTTATAAATGACATACAATGGTTTAACTTAGAAATCTAGATTTGTGAGTTTTAAACAAATATAAAGATTGAAATTATGATTTTTCTATGAAAAACACAATCATGTAATAATATATTTGGATCAATAATAAACTTGCTTTCTAAATAGTAAACTTGCATACTAAATAACTTGATTTCATGTTGTCTCCATTAATTTTCTTATTTGTTTTCTAAATTTGAATAAGTCAAATTTTATGCAGCTTATTATCATTTTCTTATGAGATGTCTTGTTAAATGTCAATTAAATAATACAATATACACATACGCTGACCTAAAGAAACCATAGTATGTTTTATTTTTTTCTGCACATTAGACAACCATATGAAAATTGATGACATAATAATTATGCCTCATTATCTGAAATCAGACAGACTTGGTTTGGTTCCCAGTTTAAAATTTTCTAGTTATGGTAACTTACTTGACATCTATAGGCCTTTTTTTTTTTTTTTTTCCATTTGTGAATTCAGGATAGTGATAAAATCTGTCCCATAGGAATAAACTGAGACAATTATGTAAAGCTTTTATCATTTAATTAAGACTTGAGATATTGGCTGTAAGTAAATTTTAATATTTACTAATGCATTACATTTTACAGATTTATCAGCTTTTGTAAATTTTTCACAATATGCAGTCTCATTTGAATCTCATAACAACCAAATTATGAGAAAATGAAAGTTCAGAGAGAATAACGACTTGCCTAAGGTCACATAGGTGGAGGAAGCAGCCTTCTCTGATGTAATGCTGTTACCAGATCACTGTGTTGTATTTTAGATCATAAAACATGTAGACAGAGTGAAGCACTGAAAATATTTGTTGTACTCTCAAAGTTTGGTAACTCCCGAAATTATTTTACACTCTTTGGTAATTTCCTATTTTATTAATCTTTCTCTTTATTTAACTTATTCCATACATTTCAAATTAATTTAGACTGCCATTATCCATTTATCCAAAGAACAAATAGAAACATTTTGCATCACATTTAATATTATGAAAGTATCCTTTTAATATATATATGCTTTTGAAGTTAAGAATTAGAATTCTTCTGTGAGTTTATTATAGAACAGGAGAAATTTGGGGTGCCTAACTTCATTGACCCTTTCAGAAATGATATCTGAAATAAAAAAAATGCGTGAAAACATTTCCTTTCAGTTTATTCATAAAAAAATTAGATCATAACAACTCTGCTAAATGACTAAAATGTATTTAAACTCATATTCAGTATAAATTGTTCTAAAAATTTATTTTAGAAATGAGAAAAATCATAAGTTTAACAAAATATTTTACTTTATTGTCTTTGTGTGTGATTAGGAATGAAATAAAATAGTTTCTAGGAGTGTTCCAATTGTTGAAAAACAGTTTAATGATAAAGTCTCCAAGTTTTTCTTTAATTTGTAAAATAACACTATTTTTCATTGCTTGTTGGAACAGAATTGAGTGTACCAATGTTATAGCACAACTAAATTAAAATTATAATCATCCTATTTTGCCTGTCCCCATAACAGACTTAATTTATCCATTTATACTTTTAGATTTTATGATTGTATTGATAAATCCATGAATCTTATCTTTATTTATTTTTTTCTTTTGCTCATTTACCTGTGTTTTCTTCTTTGATGCTTCCATAGAGTTTTTAGACTGTTGATGAAGTAATTGTGACAGTAGTAGTCTCAGGTGTGCTTACGACAAAATCTGAGGAAGCTTCTGGAATAACTACAGAGCTCACTGTTGGTTCAGGGGTAGGAATAAGTGTAGGCTTAACAGTGGCAATGGTATTGATGCTAGGGATGACTGTTTTATCCTGAATTTTCTTTGAGGGAACGGCAATAAGCGATGGATGTAGGTATTGGTGACGTGCCACAATGGATGAGTAAATATTTGGCAAGACTTGCCACTGAGAAATTTGGGCATGTGGCCTAACTGTAACTGATTTTGCATAATATGGGTAAGACATATATTGGTTATTAATTAGTGAAGCTAGTCTATACTGGTAGTAATTGGGTTCAGAATGAAGATAGTTATTCAGTGCATAATGAATTGGAATAAATTTGACTGCGTTTTGATTGAACGATCTTTCGTTATTCTCGCAGCCCTGCAAAGAGAATACATTTATGAAATCTGGTATCATTGTAGGGTAGAATGTAGAGATACCTCAAATCAGAATTTTTTGAAATTATATCTTATAGTATTTATGGTTGCTGGGTTCACTACTTCCAATATTGTACTTACTCAATATTGAGTAAGTACAATATTGAGTAAGTACAATATTGGAAGTAGTGAACCCAGCAACCATATTATTTTACAAGATATGATTTATATACTTTCCATCCACTTTTTGATTTTTAACAAATATTTTAAAAAAATATTAGTTTCAAACAAATTAGATGAGGTAATCCATAATGTAAAACCACATTGCCTAGAACTTGGCATAAATAAAAAGTGCTCAGTAAATATTAGGCCTTATAATAAGCTTTCATAGAAAGCTTTGACATACTATACACAAACATACCACACACAGGGAAAACTATATATTTATATATATGTATATATGTATATGTGTATTGCCACCACACATTTGTAATTGTTTACAAATTTTATTTATTTAGAGGTTAGGCTGATTTTTTTCCCCCTAAACCTAATTATAGTAAAATAGTAAAATAATAATAAAATAAAATGATGTGTGAGAATTCCTAGACTTATACTTTGGATATTTTTCAGCTTAATTTTATCCCTTAAAAATCAGTTAGGAAATTTTCAATTTTTATGTGCCTCTGTTCTACTGATTATGTATATTTACCAAAATATATTATTAGATCTTTCCATATGAAATAAATCAACAAAATTACATTGCAAGCAAGCATTTCTCATAAAAGAATACATATTTAAATGTATTTATTCAAACATATTTGGGAAACAAAAGAAGGAAGTAAAGACAAATGTATGAAAAATATTCGAAGGTGAGTCAGAGTGGGGTCTTTCCCAAAGTCTTAAAAAGCAGGCAGGAGAGATATTAAACTTTATTTTTGTTTTTATTTTTTTCTCAATATTAAATTCTGAGAATGTTTTCTCATGTTGTTAACAATACAAGAAAACTAAAAACACATGACTTGGGCTATAAAATCAAACCAAGATTTTCATGTGAACCTTGAGGTTGATTCACATGGTTGGTTGCTGAGGTGAAGATAGTTTTACAAAGATTATTACATTATTTATGGAGTTTAAATATTTATTTAGACATTAGACAGAAAGCATTTTAATATCACAGAAACTTGCAGAAGGAGAAATTCTTGCCTCTACCAGAAGTAATTAAAACACACTTACTGTTGGTCGTTCCTGGTTTTGCACCTCTGCACCCTGGTTAGTTTCAGAGCAATAGTAAAAAATAAGTTAAAAAGAAGCAAGGCAGAGTATAGAATTTTTTTGTGGTTTTAAAAATAACTTTTGTATTAAAGACAGAACCTGTTTTCTTTGTTTTTATTGTATTATTGTAAAATATTGTAAGGCATTTTCCATGGTTATTTAAGATCTGTAAGATCTGTGAATCACCTTAAAAGTGGCAGCAATATACTAATTAAAATAGTAATAATAAACTCCATGATTAAATTGTCTTTAAAAATCACCAACTGGGGCGAAAAATTCAAGGTCGAAAATAATATGATTATCTTACTCTTGTGCCAACAAATATACATGATATTTGCTTAAATAAAAAATATAAAATAACCTATAGTGTGTATTGAATGTACATTATTAAAAATAAGAGGAGCGTTGAGCATATTTTCAATTGCTCCTAACTTAACATCGACATACAAATGTATAAATAATAGTGTCTTTGTTAAATCAATTTTAATTTGTTTCATAGTACTTTTTAAAATCTGGATTGCAACATGCCTAGGTAATCAGGATAAGAAAACAATTTTCACAGACATGTATGTATAAAACTTTATATACTTACAAAGGTTTTATAAACTTTTGAGTTGAGGTCATAATGTTAAGTATTTTTTAAATGACAGTTCTAGCTCAGGACTTTTCACATTTATCCCTTGGATAAAAAAAAAAGGTTCTAGAAACCTTTTGAAAGTTGTAGGTATAGAAAATTAGAAATTTTATATAAATAAAATTTGGATGTGTTGCAACAGAGACTTGTTTTGCTCTAAATGTATTAAATTACAAATACTAATACACAGTTTAAAGACTAAAAAATGACATGAAGATTATAGAAACTTTGCCTGCATTCAATAATTCTGATAATTTAGACATGTTACTATAATATCAATCTATGTTATATATTCCTGGTATATGATTGTTTTAGTATCTTGTATCTTGCTTTTTTCTAGAAGCATAATCTCATAATATTTTTCCTTTTATCTCATAATTTTTATTGTTGAAAAGTAGATGATCAATGATTATGTCATAAAATTTTAATTTTTACTCTGCAGTTAACCATTAAAGCTTCTTTCAAAAAATGTTTTATTATAAGTAGAAAGATGAATAACATTTGAATACTTTTTAATACTTTTTATTGATTCCTTAAGAATCAACAGTATTTCAAAAATGTGATTTTTGGAGGTGACAAAATTTCTTTGATAGGAATTATCAAATTATTGTACAGAAAAGTTGTGCCAACTTATAATGCCACCAATATGTTATAACGCTGTGCAGTTCATTTCATAATTGTTAGTGATAAATAATATCTTAACTGTTTTTATTTTGGGGAGAAGGGATAAATTAGCACATAAAAGATGGTATCACATTGTTTTTTTCATTTGTGTAATTTTGACAAGATATAAGATTGAAAGATAAAATCTACAACTTTAAAAAGAATCATTTGTCCAAGTCCATGAGGCTTGAAGGTTTTGTGAAAATGGGAAGGAATGTTTTAGGGCTAGAGCAGGCTCAAGTAGCTCAAGAAGAAGTTGCTATTGGGCAGGCAGTTATGGGTTATTTTCTGATTTAAATTTTAATCCCTATCACTTAAAGAGAAAACCAAAGTTCTAAATGTGCAAGTGGCCACAATAAAATGAAATTTCAAAGAATAAATGAAAGAAAATAAATGTGAAAGTCATAATAATTCAAATTTTTGAAAGTTTGACTCCAAGAATTAACCTAATAGAATGATTTAATAGATAGTAACTTAAAAGCAAGTCTAAATTTAATAATAAATAAATTATGAAACAGGGACTAGTACCCTCTCAAATTTTATAATCTAAGAAGAGGTCATATAACAAAGATTGTTTTACATTTGCCTTCCTATTTTTGCTGTTAGCAAATAAATGTGTAGAATCCCCAAATGAATATGAATATAAAACAGAGAAATAGCCAAAACAACAATGAAAACAGATAAAAAAAATTAAAAACAACAACAACAAATCTTTCTCTTGATCCAACAGCCTTAATACACAGCATGTAATTCAAAG
>NW_006440624.1:119575-132616 GCF_000325575.1 Pteropus alecto | reverse complement strand
AGAAAAGATCTGATAATGTTTGAAAGTTAAAAGTATATGTGTCAAGGTCTTTGAAACTTGTAAACAAACTTAAACAAGCTCTTCCTAATCTTTTAAGGATTTAGTCCCTAAAGAAATTGGAGTATGTGTGAGATAGGAATTTAATTTTTAAAAGTTCTGATCCTGGACTGTGATTTCTGTATTATCCTCAATAAATTAGTTTTAGAACTTTGTATAATTTTAAAATATTTTTAGAATTTTTTCCCCAGAATGTATTTTCTCTATAGTATGAGAATTTTAAATGTTTTTTATATGTGATAAAGTATGATTTCCTAAATCCTAGGAACTAGAAGGATATTCCAAAGAACAAGCTTTCATTTTATAATAAAAATACATATAAAAATAAGTTACTTTTAAGAAAATATAGCTAGTATGCAGCTATTTTGTTCTATAAACTGTATTTAGAAATTTTCATAATTAGGGCCCTTAAATGAAATTTCTTAAAGTATTTACAAATTGATCAGATGAAATTAACTCACCAAAAAAGGCAGGGTTAATGCCAAGATATTCACAACTAGGAAAAATCTCATCATTGTACCTAAAAATAGAAATTAAAAATGTTCTGTTAAAAGGATCTATTACTAATGATTTAAGAGTGATTTGGAACAATACTTACTTTACTTTAAGAAAAAAGAAATCCAGATTTATAGGTAGATTTAGCCAATGTAGAAAACCTATTTTATCAAAAGCTTTTAAAAAAAAAAACAAACTTGGAGTATAAAATTTATGAATTTAATTTTTGGCTATATTACTGAAAATATCATTACAAGATCAATCGTTTATTTATTTACTATATACTAAGTATCTACTAAGAGCAAGTTCCTAAGTCATGTGTTGAGATTATCAGAGTGAATTGCTTTTGCCAACAAGCAGCATCAATTTTAGGAAGACATAATATACACAAATCAATAAAAGAGAAAAGAAAGTGGAAATGCCACAAAAGTAGTTTTCTACAGATAAAAGATTTGTTAAAAAATCAACAAATTCTTTGTGTAGGAGATAGCATATAGGTGGGACTTATCTCTGCAGAGATTTATAGAGAAACTTTTCAAGTAGAGGAGAAAGTCTTGGGACTATTCATAGATGGACGTTTTGAATGGAGTGTTTTATGGGAAAGGGAAGATAAAGTTAGAAAGAAAGTTTAGGGCAGAGAGAAGCCTTAAATGCCAGGTTAAAGGGTTAGTTAGGCATGGCTTTCTAAATAATCAAAACCAGTTGAGTGGTTGATCTAACAGAAATATGTAAGATGGAAGGGAAGGAAATATTCCAAAACTGATATCTTCATAATTTCCATTTTTGATAATCATAAATAACATGATTAATGTGATTGTTTTAATAAGAAATATAGATATGACAATTATAGTGGCTTTATCTGAAAAATTTAAAGAAATAAATTTGCTTTATATTTCTAAAGGAGTATGAGATTGTCACACCCATTTATTTGATTCTTTTTAAATGAATTGTCTTTTCAGAAAGATACATACAACATTCAGACTTTTAATATTTAAGTACATAATGTACCTGTAAAGTAAGTACTAACTATATATTTTTTGCAGCTATTGAGACACCATACTTGTATAGACTTGAATACTATGAACTGAGTTTTACAGAGAAAGATCACGGAGTTAAAGTCCAGGTCAGGGGGAAGGGAGCATACCAGACTCCATTTGCCTCTGATTCTTAGGTAATAATGATTAGGAAGGCCGTCTACTAAGTTGACCTTGGAACCACTGATAGGATATCATTGGATGGAAAGGAACTCATGTGGAATAGATTTGAAAGACCCATACCAAACTCAAGTTTTATTGAGAAGGATGAAGTTCTTTATTAATTCTTCATTTGCCAGTTAATTTTTTTTCAGTTAAAATATATTTGACATATAACATTGTGTAAACTTATGTGTATGGCATGTTGATTGATACATTTATATATTGTAATATGACCGACATTGTATTCGTAATTAGCACCTCTATCACATCACATAACTATCATTTCTTTTTTTGTGATTGGAATAATTAAGATCTAATCTCTTAACAAATTTAATGATTAAAATATAGTATGGTAAATATAGACAATCACCAGTTAACTTTTAAGATTATAGATGGGACAATAATATTTCCATGGTGAATTACACAAAATTTTAATTTACACAAAGTTGTATAACACACACATGAACATTCGGTAAAATGATAGTCATTCTGCTTTTTTCGGCATAAACAGAAATTAGAGAGATAAGACCATACTTAAATTATCAGCTACTTAAACCAATGAGTACTTAAAATTGCCTTCATCATTTGGTAAACTTGTGAAACAGTAGAACTAGTCAGCTTTTATGAGGCTATGAAAGGCATATCTTAATACAATAGCTATATTATAGCAAATAAAGTTATGACATTTAGATAGAAATAAAATTGAAATGAATTAAGGAATCCATCTGGATTATTATTACATGCCCATCTTCTTGGGAAGTTAGCTCTTTCCATTTGTCTGTAGGAAAAGCTTCATTGTCTTGAACACCTTCTTTAGAATTTATGTTGTCTTTAGTAGTTTAGCCAGTATCAAACCTTGACTTTAACCAAAAGTAAAGCTAAAAATAAATTTGATCATGGCACCGTACAAAGCCTAAGGTTTAAATTAGAAACATCTCAAAATGATGCCAAGACATATTCAAGCTTAACAATAAACGCTGAAAGGAAAAAAAAAGTACTTTTAGAATAACTTTGGTGGTGTTATTAATAACTAGTGTGAAAAAAGAATCATTCTCTCTGGGTGTTTCAATATAATTACCTTTCCTTGTGCCTGCTGGGTTGTGCTTGGCAGGTTGAGTTGGCTTCTCAACTGTAGAGAACACCCAAGGTAAATGCCTGAAGACTAATTAAAATGTATCGGTGCCTTGCGTCACATGATTTATTTTCCTCCTATGTTTTACCCAACAGGAAGATGACAAAAAAGAAAGATTTGGTGACAGCAGGGTTATCTTTGGGTCAATCTTAGTTGATGAAATGTAGAGGAGGAAGTAGAGTTGTTCATAAAATTTAAAAAGAGACTATTCACACTTTTTAAAGAATTTTTATGTTTTATAAAGAGATATAGAAAAGTTTTAAAAATATTTGCATTCTTAATCAACTAATTCCACTCATTTAAATTTAAGGCTATTGTTAAAATGAAAAACAACTAGTCACACACTTTTATATTTTAAATGTTTCTTTTTAGTTTAAGAACCTAGGTATCAAGCAACCCTACATATATTATGTGCTGTGGTTGGTCTTTTTCTTTCTAGAAATATAACAACTGATTTTTTAAAATTAGAATACTTATCATCTCTTACATACCCAAGAGCGATTTCTTAAAAATTAAATCCAAATATAAAGTATTTTAAGTAATATTAAATAGGAAGCCATTTGCATTTGAGCTGCAACATATAGTCTTCAGTAAGCTCACGGTATAAGCATTTAATATATAAACAGTCAACTTGCTGATTGGTTAACCTCTTATGAATCAAAATTGTTTTCATATTTTTAAAATTTAAACAGATGTGAATTATTCTGGGTATACAAATTAAATTATCAAATTGGAGATAATTGTTCTGTTTCAAGGACAGCTCATTCTAACTAATTGTAAAACCAGCAATATGGGGGATGTTTTGGTAAAATACAGCCACTCAAATAATTAGCTTAGATAATTCAGGAGAGAATATTTTCTTTTGCTTGCATTTCTCTAGGGAAAATGTTAATTGTGACTTCACTTTAGCAGTGAAGTTCTGGCCAGATTGAGGTATTTACAGGAATCAATGTAGAACTGCCAGAATAGCAATAAGAAATAATATCAGTACAGTATTCTTGTCTTTTTCTTAGAATTATTTCATGTTTTAGAAATTTAGGAATAATGTTCAGAACTCTAGAAAGCTTATTCAATTTGTACAGAGTAAGTTAATATTTTCTATTTCTTAGAATAGTTGGCTTCTACTGTTCAGAGAAAGATGGCAAAGTTTCAAAACTGCTAAAACAAGCTGCTAAAGTAATAGGACCAGCCATTCTATTTGAACTGTTTAGTCACACTGTTTTCCTTTTGTTGTTAGGGTCAAGTGATAGTTGTAAAATAATGGACTGGTCAATTTTCAAATTATGAAGGTGTTCTATTCTACATGGTAATTTCTCAGTCATTATTATAGAATCATAGAATGATATTGATTTTCAGTTGAGTCTTTATTTGTTTAATTTGCAAATACCAGTGACTCCTTTAATAACATTATTTTAGCAAGAAAATATATTTCAGCTGGAAATGATAGGAATCCTTCTCTACTCAGAGTAAAATATTTCTACAGTGGCATCACTCATCTGCTTCAAACATGTTTTGTAAGACTGAATATTATTCTTTGAACACTTAAATTATTTCAGGTACTGTTCCAGGCCTTAGGGATAAATTAGTAACCAAAGCAGGTAAAGATCCTTGCCCTTATGAAGCTTATAGTCTAACATTTATTTGAATAATAGTGACACTGAACATTCCCCATATACATTGACCTAAGGCAACCTAAGTGAGCTAAAGAGTTTTGAATGACTGTTGTAGATGAACTAGGTGAACTCTATATTGGAACTATTCTGCTGTTTTCCAAAGAAAAAGAGAAATCAGAACTCCTATGATATGAAATCCCAGGATGTTGAGATGCTGCTGAACAATGTCTCAAAACTTGAGTGTTTGTAATCTGGAACTGATTCACCAGACTTGATCTAGTCACATATTCATCTTAAATATTATGGCCTACTCCTGAAACATTTCTGGAGTCTGAGAAGAGGACCAGTAGGGCTTCTTTATCAAGCTTCAGCTTCTTTTTAGTTAGGTCCTGATAATTGGTGTCTATTTATATAACTACTCACACAGTAAAGCTGGATAAGAGGCTATTGTGGGTTCCTAAGTTCACATTTCAAGCACTATGAAGTAAACATTTTGTAATTAAGTGAAGCGATGATTACTGACTCAATATACATTCTTTTACTTGTCACAATTTTGTATTTTCCTGTTAGCATTTCTTACATCTGGTATGTACTTTATCTCTATTTTCTCTTCTTTTGGAAGTATTCACATACATGTGGTTTTATTTTTTTCTATCTCACTTTATTTTTCAGCTACTTCATTAGTACCAGCTGATTTCAATACTCTATTGTGTGCTTGGAGTACAACAATGTTAGTGAAAGTAGTTGCAATGTAAGTGACTAACATAATTTTCTATATAATTAGTTCTTAAGACTTCATAAAATTATCATTTTAGTGCAGAAATTTGTGTGATTTGGAAACCATTGCTATAATATGAAAATCATGGGAAAATAGCATGAATGCCTCTTACATTTTTTTCCACACTAGAAAAATGGAATATCACATTTTTTCACTCCTATAAGCAGTTAAGTTAAACAATGTATACATATATAATTTTTATTAAAAACATGGCACTTTGAAGAATATAGTAGACAATCATAATATCTGCTTGCAGAAAACATAAAAAGATAATGCTTTCTATCAGACATTGATAGGGAGACTCTTGAGGTTGTGAGAAGACATTTCATGTTATCTAGAGCCCAGAATGAGTGTCATTATAAATTTAGCTTCATCCCATACATAAATTCATGCTTTAGTAACTTTTAGGATCCAAGGGTTTCTGGGTCCATTATAAGGACACAGATTAAAAATATAAGAAATCAAGAAAACTTTTAATTTACGTAAAGTATTATTTATTTGTTACGAACTCTAGGACCCTCTGTAACTGTCTTATATTTACTCCAATAGGTCTTTTATTCCTCTCGTATCATTCAAAATAGGTAGCCAGGTCAACAACGACCTCCATGTGGCCAACTTCAATGCTGCCCTTTAGATCTTGATCTCAGCAGCCTTTGACGTGGTGATTGGTCTTTCTCTCTTGTAATGATTTCTTCTTTTGGTTTTTCCTCTCAAATCATTGGCTACTCTTAATTTCTGGTTCGGTTCCTCTTATTTTCCTCAAATTCTCAAATTCTTTTTTAATTTACCGCCACGACATTATTTTCCTATTCTGAGTATCATTATAGTTGACCTACTCCATTCCTATAGCCTTAAATATTATCTACATTCTGTTAACTTCACTGAACTACAGATTAAGGTATCCAACAGTTGTTTTAACATCTCCATTTCTATGTGAAATAGACCCTACAAATTTATCACGAACACAGTAGAATATCTGATCTCCAAACGCAACTTTTTTCAACCAAGTCTTCTCATAGTCTTTTCCTCTTTAGTAAATGACACCGTGATAGTCCTAGTGGCTCAAGAGAAAATACTGTGGATCATCCTTTGTCCCCTTCTTTCCAACAACCCATTAGAAGAATTCTAAGCCCTATGTTAACAATATACCCTGAATTTGCCACTTCTTTCTACTACTACTTTTATTGCTCAAGTCTGTCCCATCTACTGACATCTCTCACCTAACTATTCTAATAGTTTCCTTTCTGGTATCACTAATTTCACTCTTGTCACTTCACAATCATTCTTCATCTAGTTGTAAAAATGTTATTTTTTGGACATATGTCTGATGTGATTATTCTCCTTAAAAATCTTTCAAAAGCACTTAGAATAAATTCCAAATGTTTTATTGGGGACTATTACTTTCTATATAATTCACTCTCTCTCCATCCCTTTTAACTTATTTTCTACCATTTTCTCTCTCACTACTTGCAACATTCGATGACCTTTTTGTTCCTAGAAGATGCCAAACTCTTTCCGAATTAGGAACTTTTCATTTGTGTTCATATTCTCTGAAATGTTCTTACCCCAACTTTTCTCATTAGTATCTCCTTTATATTATTCAGGTTTCTGCTTGAATGTTTTCCTCTTAGAGACACTTTTCTTGACATCTTTGATAGTCATTTCTTTTCTTTCATCGCTTTTTATTTTTTTCATAACATATCACAATATGAAAAGATTTAGATTTTTTAAATCTATCCGTTTACTATTCTTTGTTTTCTTCCATTAGAAGATAATTTCCCCAGTGCATAGACCTAAATTTGCACATATTAGAAAGAAATGTTTTATTGCACAAATTGTTAATTATCTAGACTTTTTGTTTCAGTTTCAAATGCGTGCCTCATCTCACACTACTAAGCCAGAATTTTTTAGGGAAGAAGTGTTCCTGGAAATCTGCATAGTTAATAAGCACCTAAATCATTTTTTATACAGATAAAAGTTTGGAAATCACTGCTTTCTTCTGGATGAACTAAGAACCTGGTCATAAAGAACTTTTAAAGTGAACAGGCATATTATATATTTCCTGGAATTCTAATTTATTTCTAGTATATGTGAATAAGAGATGGGTTTTCTGGGATTGATTTTCCTGTGGGGGCATTAGAACCAACTTCCTCCAATTGTTAAGGAAGCTGGGCTCTAGCTGAGCTCTCTTTTGGAATGATTGCAGTTAAATTTTAGTGTGGCTCTCTGGTTTTATTTTATTCCTCTATTAAAGTTTTATGTAGTTCAGAGAAACTAGAGGCTTTTTCAAGCAGTTGTCAATATCTCACTTTTTGCCTTGTTTTGTTGTTAGCTATCTTGGTTTGAACCCTACCTTGGCCAGAAGTTTCAACTCTGCCTGGTTATTATTGAATTGATATAGAATTCTGGGAAAATACTCTCTCTTCCATAGCTTAGCTATTTACATAAGGAAATAACTCTTCAGATGATATTCTCTACGTTTGTGTGAAAAATTAAGAGAAATGTATGTACTGAACAAGAATATTACTAACATATTTGCTACCTTTCCTTTTATTTCTCAGGTCAGATGTTATTCTTAACATAGAGAATTTTATATATTTACTTGTATATTCATTAGAAATAGGTTCTAAATTATCTTATTTCCATCTTTTACTCTCTCTTACTTTGCCCAATAAAGCTAAATGTCATTAAACATATCAATTTGAGTATAGCATTTATCCATCCACTTATCAATAACCTAATTTAACCATTAAGTTTCAGCCAGTCACCCGTGCGACCTTTCCCGATTTGTGTAGGCAGAGCTAGTTTCCCTTCTGCTTTAAAAACAAACATCTCTGAATTTTTTTTTGGAGCACTTATTATTACGTTTGTTAAAATTGTATATATGTTTATCTTTCCTCACTGGACTGTAAGATTTTAAAAGGTGAAAAAAATCTCTTGTCCAAATCGCTAACACATAGCACAATCTGAAAGATATATGGAGGACTGGTAAGTTCTCTCCCCAAGAAACTAAGAGAATGGAGGAGGTGAATTTAGATCTATGTTTACACTCCCATGAAAGCATTTGTCAATAATTAGTGTATAAACACCACGTGATTGTGGCACACAGTGTCTTCATAGCTGATTACATTTTAAAATAGCATAATGTGTTCAAGGATGCAGTAATTTTATCACTTGTTTTAGATGAGCTGTGTGTGGATCATTCTATGATTAATTTAACTTGGGAAACATAGTTAAGAAAAATAAGTTTTTAAACTGACATTTTCAAGAATGTTATCATATGTGTATATACACTGTAAGTTTCCAAGGGATATTTGGAGGATAAATATTTATTTTGGGGGGCATTTGGTGAGGTTAATGCTTCAAGAAACACACTTTGGGAGAGTGCTTTTGTGGATCCTATCCCATAAGCCAACATTAGATTACAAAAGATAATAGAGATTTGATGACTGACTTATTGGAAAACTATCCCACCAATCACAAGAACCAAAGGTGTCAGGATCGAGAATGATGTTGCCCAGATACACTGGGGGAATAACTGACTAATTTTACCATAGCAGCCATATTGCTTTATTGTAGGAAAAATGCTGAGTCACTGTGAGGATTCCTCTTCAATGCAAAGAGAACAGCTGCTTAAGAATGTATTTGCTTCACAAGTCTAGTAGTTAAAGGTAAATTATAGTGTCTTTTTTTCCCTAGAAAGTTATAATGACATAATTTGAAGTGAATAAAATAAAAGTTCTAATCTGAGAGTTAAGGATATACATCAGAGACTTAAAAAAAAAATACATAGCAGAAGAAAGACAGTAAATTACACCGCTGGGACTCCTAAGCTTCAGAGCCCCCAATGTTTGCCTTTGGTCTTTCTTCAGACTCTGATTTCCTACCTTCTTTATGCCCCACCGCCTTGGTTTCCCATTACTGCCTTTCCTCAGTCATGATCTCCAATTGTCAGCAATAAGGATGGGAAACACTGCCTATAAAGTTAATTTACCAAATTATATTGAGGACAGCTTAGTCCTCTTGCTATACCTCCCATAGTTTTAACTGGGATCACTGACTTTAATACCAAAGAATGAATATTTAATGTTTGAAGAACCTCTAACACCTGAAAATGGCCAAGGGAGACAGCACTTTCCTTGCTCAAGTCATGCCAAGAGGCTCATAAAGCTGGCCTTGATTCATAGCCAGCTCGTGGGTCATGGCAGAATTTCTCTCATTGACACTAAGGGTCTCAGCTATAAACAATATAAACTTGGGGTGGAAAAATGTAACCTTTGTTCAAAGAGAATTTTTATAATTTCCTGATAATTTACCTGTGTGGACAAAGGCTGCTATTGTGGCCCAATGAAAGGCTCATTGTGCAATCTTGTTGGATGACTTCTGTCACATACTGCAGGAAAGTTTATTTTCATCACCACCTGCTACCTTTTCTTCCTCCAGGGTTTTGTTTCTAGAGTGTTCATTATGCAATTTATGGGAACTGATGATCAGGACAAATTGTTTCTCAATCAAGTTCACAAACCCTTTGCTATGTGCATTTACTTTATATGGAAAAGAAAATATACTTGATAAACTAAAAGCTTCTGAACTTGTTTTTCCCATAGCCAATGCAAATGTTAAATCCTGTGTGTGTGTGCGTGTGTGTGTGTGTGTGTGTATGTGTGTGTGTGTGTTGCTTGCATTGTCTTGGGACAAATCATTTTATTCACAACTAGACATTTTATGGGCCCCACGATTTCTATAGCAGAGTATAGGTGCTAATGTAACCGAGTAAGAGAAAACTGTTACCATTTAAATATTGATTTTAAGTAGTTTTTTTTTTCCTTTCATAAGAAGGAATCTTTTGCCAACATTTATTGATATAGGTCAGAGGTATAGGAAATCTCCTTTTTCTGAAAATTAAAAATGTAAAAGTTTTATCTATATATTCCATTTATCAAACATTCACTGAGTACCTTCTACTCTGCTAAACACTGAGAAATACATTACATTATTGTGATTCTCCAGTAGTATACAGTCTCTTCAAGAAGGATGTAGAAATATAAATGAATTATTTGTTAGAAGGTGAAGCATAATAAGCTTCATAAATAAGTGGAAATAAAATGCAGTGGGAGAGGGTCAAAGTGGTGAGTGATTCATTCTGTTTGGAGAGATAGGGGAAAGTTTCTCATGAAAGTCATAATATTAGATTTGAATTTTGAAAGATAAATTAGATTACTGCAGAGGAATGGACATTCCATGAAGACAGTACACCATAAACAAGGCACAGCTGTGTGAGAGTGAAGGCTGGTTGTGGGGAACAGCAATGGCCAGGTGTGACAGTATGGGGTGTAAGGGAGGTTAGGCTGGTGGTAGGGGGATTTGAAAAAAAGCTTGAGATTATTATGTAGAAAGCCTTGAATGCCATGCAGAGGAAGATGGATTTTATATTGCATACAATAAGAAGCCTTCCAAGGCATTGAAGCAAGTCAGAAATATAAAGCAAGTCAACATATGTTTTGAAAGATAATTCTAATGGCAGTGTGGCAGTTACCGTTACTAGCATGTGTTTGACTTTTTCTCCTGAAATAAAGTGAAAACAGGTAAACTTAACTAGTCTTTGGTACTGCCATCACAGAGTCCTGAATTCAGAATTTGTTTTAGTAGATATGCAGCTAAAACAAAGGCTTAGAAGTTGGATAAGTCTGGTTTGTATTTCTTTTCTGTCATGTACCAGATCTATGATTGTGTACAGGACTTTCATGATATTCAGTTTCCCATATTGGAAATGTGATTATTGTACAGAGATTTGATGATATAATAATTCAAAAAGCACTTTGTAAGCTATGAACATAAAATAAGTGCTGTTTTTTAGGATCTTACTCATTATCAGTATTTTGAAGTTGGAGACAGTACTTGATTGCTTTTGATGTCATTTACTAACATATCAAGCTTAATATCCTACTGTAAATAAATTATAGACTCAATTCAGTAATTGAAATTCAATTAATCAAATACTTTTTTGAATTAAATTAAATCAACCTCTGGCTCCCATTGATACAATTAGTGCAACTAAGCTGCTGCATAGATTTTTATTCAAGGTATTTCCAAGGCTCTTTGATTTTGGTTCCTTTTATTCCCCACACTTTCTCTAGAATAGTTAATCATCAAGAAGTATATATTAAAATTCGTTAAAATGTAATTTGAATTTCTACTAGTAATGCACATTTAGAAAATAGGAAACCAAGATCTTTTTTATGTTTACAAAAGAGGACCACTAAAGAAATTGATGATGGAATACTGTATGGTACTTCAATTACATTTATTTTTTTTCTTTTATTAACAGGAATATTGATTCTTCAAGAAAGTGGATCATATTCAATTTTAGTGACCTGAAATAAATGACAAGCATATAGTTATTAATCCTAATAGGTCATTTGCTTGTGAACTTCTAAGCTTTTTTCTTTTTAATTACAAATATTGCCTCAAAAGTACATCTAGTTCAAGGACTGGGAAACTTTCTGCTCAAGAAAACCAAGAAAATGCAAGAAAGAAGGTAGAGACCTTTGGTGGTAGTAGTATTAGCTATAAGTATTTTTGTTTCTTAGAATAGTCCTCTGGGTCCTAATATAATCTTTAATATAGTCTGCTGTCCCTCAATTCATTTGGTAATTGACACACTATCAACTTTGTTTTCAATATGGTGAAATGATAGGGGCCTCTACTATAAGTGAAACATTCAGCCTTTAGGATTTTAAAAATAATGTTACCATCAGAGGCTAGGTTTAAGGTTTTAATATTAATTAGAAAAATATATGATTTTCTAAGGAATAGGCTGAAATCTATTTTGGATCCCAGATCCACAGGTTCATCTATTATGATCTCCGCTGTGGTTGAAGTTTTGCCTTCTTTAACTTTCTGATTCAGCCCCCAAATATACAGATGTTGATGATAGTAGAAAATGTTAAAAAATGTTTCATAAAATCTTTTAATAAAAAAGGATATGTTTCTATTACATCATAGAAAATGAAGGATTTAAACTGCTACGTTGGTTGGCTCATGGAAAGACACATGTTTGTACCTCTGCATAGACCCTAACAATCTCTATCAGAGAAAAAGATTGAAACAAATTGTAACTTAGTGGGGCTAAGTGAAAACATTGTAACACTTTTTCATGGGATGATGCATTCCAATCCAGGGACAACAGACAAAAAACACATGCTTTGTACTCTGTATACTTACCACCTCTTATCTTGAATTGTATTGGGACTTTTCTTTCTAGTTTACTATCCACTAATAGGAGTAGGTTCAGGGACAGGCTCAGGCACTGGAATGCGAAAATAATATCTAAACCATGGATATCCTTGATACAGGAATGGTAGATATGGGCCAAATAGATATCGATAAGGAGGCACATAAAACTGTGAAAGTGATTCATCGCTCCAACTGACCTATGGAAAGAAAGAAATTAAAAAGAAGAGATATAAAAGAAGAGATATAAAATATTCTTTTAACAATTTGTAGAGGCTTTAGAAACTCTAAAATCATTTATCTTTTCTATGTTTATTATGAACAGGGATTTGATTAATTTGCATCGTTTTAGAAAGTTTTAAGAAATTATTTAGAGATAACTGTGTTCTTGTGCTTTTCTACTCATAGCCAAATGTCCTTGATATTATTTCTATTATTATAAAACCAAAGGGGTATTGATAAGAGGACATCAAATTTGTCCCTTTGTCTTTACACATGGTCTTTATCTAAACCATGTCTCCTCTTTATCTCTTCTTT
>NW_006440624.1:113997-119532 GCF_000325575.1 Pteropus alecto | reverse complement strand
TGTTCTATCTATATCCTTACCAAGTTCTGTATCCTTAACACCGTACAGTTTTAGCCTCAAATCAATGCTTCCTTTCAGATAATAAAGTTTTATGAGTATAAGCAAATCTCTAAACAAGACTCTCCCTTTTCAAATTTTCTTTTCTTTTTTTAAAAAATATTTTTGTTTAACTGTTTAGCCCCAAAAGTATCTTAATGAATTTACTACTGGTGGGATCATCGAAGCTGGCCCACATTTCCTAATTCTCAAGTTTAATTATTATTTTTTAACCTTCTTTGGAATGGATTTCATAGAATTAAAGCAAAGTGGAAGCATGAGCAATTATGTGCCTTTATTAGGCTAGATAATTTTGGTAAAAATATTATGATTCATGCATCACCTATAAAGATAAGAACATATACAATGTATTTTTTACATAATATAAATTTATAATACAATCAGTAATATATGAATACTTGTTTAATATTTAATGATATGCATGGGATATGCTTCATAATAATCAAGAGGGAGTGGAATGATATACTATGAAAAAGTTTGGTCATAATTTAATGATCTTTGAATCAAAGTTATGGGCATATAGAGATTCACTATACTTTAAAACACACACACACATATATACATATATACATGTGTATATATATATGTGTGTATAGTGACTCATTTTATCATAGAATGATTCAAGTTTCAATTTGGGTTCCACTGTTACATGAAATGCTGAGATAATTCTCTTTGTATAAGTAGAGATCAAATCCCTGAAGACTACTCTGTTGAGTGCTAATAACTAAACTCTTTAAGGATTTCTCTGGAATTTGAGAAATTTGGATAAAGGAATATCTTAGTCACAGTTATAGATATTTCACATAGAAATCTTATGTGTTAAAAAGAGAAAATGTAACTTACACTTCGTGGTTCTCTTTCTTGGTCTTGAGAGACCTAAAGCTCAAACAATCAAATGAATTCAACTCATGCTGATGAAACATACAAACTGAGAAATACATACATATGTATAAAGGAAAGAATTTGACTATTCACTACCTACTATTGTCTCACAGTATTAATTTTTTTTAAAAAAGTCTAGAATTTGAGTGTCCAGAAAACATCATGAGAACTATTTTCCTGGAAAGTGTTAATATGTATTTTAAATGACTCAAATTCATCACTGTACCAAGACTATGTGGAATTGCACTGAACTATGCACTGAACAATACCTGAATTATAATATTTTTTTAGAATATAATATTAAAGGGGCAGGTGTTAGGCATGTTTAAAAGTAAAATACAATGTGTGTAGAAAAAGTTCTTAGGATTCACGATTAGAACAACAACAACAAAATACTAAATGCTCTGGAGTGTAGAAGTGGGTACATACCGGGAAGCCAATGGTTACTGCCAAGATGGCTGTGATCAGAAGGAGAACTTTCATCTTATTCAGAAATACTCTAGTAATTAGAAGAAAGTCAAAATGTTGACACAAATTCAGAAGATCCAATTATAGTATATATTATGTTACTAATAGTTCTTTTATACTGCAAGTCACTTAATCTTAGGGCATCAATCTAGTTAATGGAGAAAAATTTTCTTTTTAGGTAAAATTAAAACTACCTTGTAATTTTACAATTGTTATATCAATTCTTTAAAAAACAAACATTTACATATTATTTAAGACGAATACTTGTCTAAACATGGTGATAAAAGTAGTTTCTGGAATGAAATATTTCCTCAGTTTATACAGAGACTGTCATGTCAGGGTAAGTAGTGATTTAATGATCTCAGGAAGTTCAAACACATTCCATATAAGAACCATAAGCTTAATTTAAGTAACATAATTATTTGCGTTGGTTCCTAGGCAACCCCTAAAATTTCATGCTGTTTAGAGGGACCTATTTTTGATATTTGGGAAAGAATATTTTCAAGGCATTTTGTTTTATTTTAATTTTTCATTGTAGATAGCTTATCTTATGATAGTTGTTATAATTAATGTATCAGTTATGATTGCTAATAAATATTTGAGAAAACTGAGCTCAATTAAATTGTAACCAATGATTATATATTTAATAGAGAAACAGACAATAAACTATAGAATCTATTGCATTTAAAAATAATTTGTCACTAATACAATAAACATATATATTACTTGATTTTAAACATGAATGAGTAATTTTCCCTATGGGATGGTATCAGTAGTCATTAGCATTCTTAATCATGGTGTAGATACAGTAGACGCTAGAGAATATATAGAGGTGTGGGTTGAGAAAGGCAATCAAGTTGCAAAGAGGAGTTGGTTAGGGAACTTTTCTTCAAGTTGTCTTCCTATTTATTTATTAATTTATTTATTCATCAAGTATTTCTTGATATCTGATTAAGTGTCAGACACTATCCTAGATATTAGGTGTGTATGGTATTTGAGAAAGTCCCAGCTTCCTTGGACCTTAGTAAGCACAATGTTATAGACCCGTAAATCACAAAGTTTTCTGAAGATTATTTAATTTAAAGTTTTACATTAAGGAAAATATCAATTACTCATATCATCATTATTATTTTTGGGTGGCTTTGAAATGCTTAATGGAAAGTCTAGGGAGATTAAGCACCTCTTAATGCTTCCCAAATATCTATGAGACAGAAGAATAAATGTAAAAGAAAAAAGTACACAAGATTTGATCATATTGTCTTTATTTTATGATCATCATATCATCTTTATTTTTTTATCATATTAAATTCAAATTGTGATAAAGAATACCAGATGATGTTATGATTGTGACAAAAAAGCTAAGTTCAGTATTCCATAGGAAGACTAGCAGTATAGGCAATTACCAGTAAAAATTTTTTATGTATACACACTCATACATGTATGCTTTTCACAGACATACATATATACATACATACACACACACACACACACACACATAGCATAACTTCTATGTGCAAAGCATTGTGCTAGGTGCCAACAGGGATATAATGATCAAGCATGATTTCTGCCATCTGGCAGGTAGTAAAGAAAGAGAGATATTTTTATAACATAAGGCAATATGTGATAAATACTACACATGGAAATCACAATGTATTGCTAGAATATAGAAGATAAAAGAGACAAATTAGGGAGACAGTTTTGCAGAAGATAGAATTCAAGCTGAGCATTTATAAGAGGAAGAAATTCAATTGGTTTCAAGGATTATTCAAGACCACATTAAGCAAACCACATCACAAATTTCTAAATCATATCTTAAGTCAGGGCATAGCATAATTAACAACTACCACATTTTATTTTTCTACTTCTCAAGCTGTAGTATACATAGAAATATATTGCTATGTCTTTGAAAAAATTAGATGCATTTTCCTGGAGCATCAATTTTATTCAAGAATTTATAAGAAAGCACAAGTAATTTTTATATTAAATTCAGCATAATATGTTATAGAATATAATGTAAATACAGCAAAATTTAAAGATAAAACAAGAAGCTATAAATAAATTGGCAGTTGTTCATACTTTAGAGAATATCTGGTATTGCATGTTCCATTTTTGGCTGACTTGAAATCCATAAAATTCAAAATGATGAGCCTGAGGCTCTGGAACAGTCTAATTGTAGCACCCCACCAGAACTTTACCCTCACAAAGATTTATTTATGGTCATTCTAAAATATGCACTATTATGACTGGATGGAGATTTTAAGAAAAAGTTTTGTAAGTAGGTATACCTCAAATGTTTGTCTAATTACTTAGTTTACAAATTCCCAAGCAACCATTACATGACAGTCTCAATAATTTTATTTTCAACAGTTTAAAGGATATATGTACATATCTCTAGCTATATAGATAATATATTTCTATATAAGACATATATATCACATACATACCCCAGTTTACAATGATGTTTAAGACCTCTCTTACCTCAGACTTTCCAGTTTCTTCTCTAAGATACTATTGTAAGAAATGAGAAGTGACTGGCCCTTAAATATGACAGCTATTTTATACACTCAGAAGTAAGTAGAATGAAATCTGTGGCTTGAAAGCCTCTCCCTTGGGATCAGTTATTACTTATTTGAGTCATCAACCATCACAATGTGTTGAAATTGGGGAATAACCAACATTTACAGTTTCATTGAAACTTCAGCTGAGTGGCTACCAAATACATCTATTTGTGGTTTCTTTCCAAATTTTGTGTATCTTGTATATTCAAAGATGATCACTTCACATAATGTTGCCTCATGTTCTTATATAATTTTTTCTTTAAGTTCCATAATTAAAAAAATATGGTCTAAGCATTCTATTGGGATTGATTATAACTTATTAGAAAGCATTTTTTGGTAATGTAATTTTAAGAAAACAAAGAATCTTTAAAAATGGTAAAGATGGGTTGAGAATCCTTTGCATGATTCGGCTTTTAGGTCTTTGGTTTTAGTGAGCAGGGTTAGAGCTTTACAGATCAATGGACCATATTTAGGAGCATCAAAGCATTGTGGTTACTTCATGAAACACTATATTCTGTTTTTCAATTAAAGGTATACTTAACAGGAAGGGTATAACCATCAAATGTATGACTAAAAACTAGAGCCCTCCAAAAATTCAAGAATTATCATAAATATGTATGCATACTGTATATGCCGTAATTGAGTCATAAAACTTGGGCTTTTTACTATTTATTTGACAGCCCTTAGAATATTGCTTCCTTGAGGTCAATTTCTATTTCAACAGAGGTTATATGATCTAAATTGTAATAATGCAACAATTTTCCTTCTTTTCCTTTATCCTTTCTAGGAATTAGTTCTCAAGAGAACTTAGAAAAAATAGTAACAGTTTATGTTTCTTGAGGACTGTAAGAGCTCAAGCACATCATTTAATCCTCAAAACAACCAACTTTACGAACAACAACATCATTCCCATTTTACTGATAAAGAGAATGAAAAGTAGAAAATGGTAGTAACAAGTCTAAGGTATCATAACTGGTAGACTGAAAGAGATGCTATTGAACACTAGCAATTTGCTTCCAAAACCCATACTCTTAGTTAGTGTCACTGGAGCAGAAGGTTAGACAATTCAGTCCAAATTCAAAGAAACATTAAACTTTCTTTACCTTTTACTGAACATATAATCTTATCACACTGGTTTATAGAAAACTGCTTCAATTGGAAACCTGATTTATTAAACCCAGTATTATGTTGTATATTGGTTTTCATTTTAGCCAATCTGGAGTTAGAGTAGATTTTCCCAGGACTAAGGATAATAAGTTTGTGTGTGTGTATGTGTGTGCACGTGAATGCAAGCATAACATACTATTCTCTTTCTTATTTTACAACCGGGGGTTCAATTTCTTCTACTTATCTGAAATTGTCCTAACAAAAGCTGCCCTTTACCACTTAATTGTGAAAATTATAAATGCTGTCCTCATGCTATTGACATTTCTTGGCATTTGATAGTGGTGACTATGCCATCTAGAAACTTTCTTTCTTCTTTCTTTCTTTCTTTCTTTCTTTCTTTCTTTCTTTCTTTCTTTCTTTCTTTCTTTCTTTCTTTCTTTCTTTCTTTCTTTCTTTCTTTCTT
>NW_006440624.1:112251-113807 GCF_000325575.1 Pteropus alecto | reverse complement strand
TTCTTGGGTCTAACTGCAAGTTCTCTTATTTTAAAATCAACCCGTGTCCTCTTTTTTCATGACTGACAGATGAGGACAACTTTGACTCACCATTCTCCTCATTAAATTATCATTATCATCATCATTATGAATAGAAACAAAACATAGCGGGCTTCCAAATTTTCAACTCTCTCTCTTTCTCTCCCTTTCTCTCTCTCTCTCCCTCTCATCCCTCTTTCTTCCTTTCTCTCTCTCTCTTTCTCTCTTTCTTTCTCTCTTTCTTCCTCTCTTTCTTCCTGTCTTTCTTCCTCTCTTTCTTTCTCTCTTTCTTTCTCTCTTCCTTTCTTCTTTTCTTTCTTCTTAAAACCACTCTCCATTGTTCTTTTTTCAATTTTTCTGATAGCAGTCTTAAATCTTTGCCGATTCTTTTTTCTCAGCTCATTGTATATGACTACTTATCCTTTTAGTTTATACTTGTTCTGAATAATAAAATCTACTCTGACTCCCTAACCTATACCTTCGGCTCGAAGTCTTTATTCAACTGCTTATACTATTTAGATGTCTGATGGGTACAATTCAAAACTGAACTTATTATTTTTTTCTCCAAATCTTCTCCTCACTTTTATTTAATCCCTCAGCTGATAGTCATTGATCATTCATTCAACCAAATTAGAAATCTGAGACTCACCCTATACTTTCCTTGTCCCTTCCCTTTGGCATCTAATAGTAGTTTTCTTTTCATGTATATTCCTGCAATCGGTCTCTTCTATCCTCATTGCCATTTCCTTCGTTTAGTTTCCCATTCCCTTCTGGACTGTAACAATAGCCTCTTAATTAGAGTTCCTATCTCTGATATTCTCCTTTTCTAATTTGTTTTCCTCGTATTCTTCCAAAATGGCTTTCAAATCTTTTAAATATAACTCATGGTAAAAAAAAAAATAAAAAAAAAGCATTATATGTCGTAAATGAGTATATACACACATATACACACACAACTGAAACGATTTTTAAAAATAATTTTAATTTATTAAACATTTAAAATACATAATATTTTCCTACTTTTTTTAGATGTATTTGACATATAACATTGGATAAGTTTAAGGTATACAATGTAGAGGTTTCTTATATGTATATATTGTGAATGGTTACCACAATAAGATTGGTTAACACATCCATCACCTCACATAGTTATCTTTTTGTGCATGTGTGGTGAGAACATTTACAATCTAACTCTCTCAGCAACTTTCAAGTATACAATACAGTGCTGTTAACTGTAGTCGCAATGCTGTACTTTAGGTCCCCAGAACTTATTAATTTCAAAACTGGAAATTTGTACCCTTTGAACACCATCATCCATTTTCCCTACTGGCAACCACCAATCCACTTTCCATTTCAATGAGTTTGGTCTTTTTTCGATTTTACAGCTAAGCAAGATCGTTCAGTATTTGTCTTTCTAATAAGAAATTTTTGCTTTGCTAATCTTTGGTTTCCATTTGTGTTGGCTCCCAGGTAGTCCTGATTAAGCTAGCAGATAGCATAAAGCTGTGGTTATCCTGTTATTAAAAGTCTAGCTATCA
>NW_006440624.1:95059-112195 GCF_000325575.1 Pteropus alecto | reverse complement strand
TGAAGTCAGCAATAGATATCCCCAAGCTAAAGGAAAGGAAGAGCTGGAGATTTGACAGATTTTTATTTACACTTTTAGATCTTTTTCTTTATTAGCTGTAAGTGGGTAAATCAGACTTTTGAGTCTTAGTTTTCTTATCTTTAAAGTGAAGATAAAGATAATTATCTCTAGAATTGGGAATTAAGTGAAATGAAATGTATAAAAGCACTCATCATGGTATCTGACTTTATAAATGATGTTTTACTCAGCATCAAAGCTGAAGCTTTGAGTAAAGACCTCTTCCTGCCACACATCTTTAGGATTCCACAAATACTTAGGTTCCTCAGCTAATACAAAGGTATATGAAAAAACCTCAGTAATTGGAACTGAATCTGGGCTTACTTAATGTTACTTAAATCTGAATATAAGTAGGGAAATTTTGAAATTAAGCAGTATCAGGAGGGAGTAATTATTCTTTCTGATTGGTGATTTGTCTTCACCCTCCATACACTCCACCAAGCATTGTCTCACAGGTTGTAATTCTGACTGAATTCAGGAAATAGAAGCTGCTATTACTTTCTAGTGTTAATATTAATTCAAATGACTAGAATCTAATAACCAAAAAACACCCTGGCCTAACAGAACAAAACTTATAGACATAAAAACTCCTTTTGTAAAGTCTCCAGTACATAGTTGTCCTTCCATGTACAAGGGCAGCCCAAGGAACAGCAACCAGTATGTTTTGCCCAGAAAGAGGCCATGAGTGGCCTCCAGAAGCTTGGCAGGCTATCGTATGAAAGAGGCCTTAGGTTTATTTTTGGGGACAGAGATAGCAGAAGCAAAAATTAGCATAACAAGATAGTAAAAATAATCTGTAAGGAAAAAAATTTTTTAAATTTAAAAACACCTATCTCTGTAGATATTCAGGGAGAGGTTGAGTGACCGCAGGCTGAGGTGTAGCTGAGAGGATTTTTGTGTGGCCAATGGAATTGGTTAGATGACCTCGCTGTACCCTTTCCATGATAATAATCTCAAACTGGTGATAAACAGGGTTGAGAACAATGGAACAGGTTTAGCAATTAATTTTTCTAAAAGCCCATAGGCCTATTCTTACTGAAGGATTAGAATTAGTGGTAGGGAAATGCACATTTTGAGACACACTTTGGGAAGCCTTAGCAAGGATTAACTCACTATTACTTCAATAGGAGAGCAAAAATATCTTGTTCCACATCTTATGGCTAAGAAAATTTGTAGAAATTCAATACATTCTTTAGACATTCTCATTTTTTGTGTGTGTGTGAGTTGGGAACCATAAGATACGATACAAACTTTAAAAGGCTTGTTTGTATTCATGTTAATACTAAGGAGGAATTTTTTATTTTAAAAGGTCTGTGATGGATATAGACAAAAAGGTCTGTGATAGATATAGACAAATCTCTGAATTCTCTTCAATCCTCTCTAAATGTTATATATTCAAGTAGAAATAACCTTAGAGACTGTGGGTTCCTGCAAAAGAATTAGAATCCTATGTGTCCATGTTGTAGAATTTGAGTGGTTATCAGTTCCCCAATCTCCATCACACACTTGACCCCTAGCTGTTAAAAAACAAAAGTAGTCATAGAGTTCTTACCCAGAGTCAGCACTAGCAAGTGCCAGAGTCATGGCCAGACAGACCCATGTCCACTTTAGTGTTTTATGAATGGACCTGCTTAATAAATACTTATTGAGCAAATAAATTAGGCTCTTCAGAAACTAGTTTGGATATTTACTGGTGCCCTTTATCAGTTATACCATAGCTTGAAGCTCAAAGGCCAGCTGAGAAGCCCCGTTATTAACCATTCCCCACACTCATGAGACATAATTTTGTTGGTATAATTTAAAATTTATACCAAATTCCATTAATAATTTTATATTTTTCATATGGATCAAATAATGGAAATTACTATATTTGATATATATTACAAATAATTTATGTAGTCCATTCCAAATCTTCCCTTTCTCTGTGTAAAATATATCATTTTTTCCTCAGATTTCAACTAAAAATGGTAAATATAAAACCTTAAAATATTAATGACCTCCTATGCATTTTACACTTTTTTCTAAAATGTTTAAGTAGAACCTAATATTTTGAGACAAAACATGGTGTACAGGATTGTTATCCAGTCTTGTATTACATAGAGCTTTATAGGCTCTTTCTGTGGTTCCTCCTGAGTGGACATTTAGCCCTGATGCATGCTCCTCAGGCAGAAGTTAAGAAAGTGGCTTTGCGGAGTCATACATCCAGTATCTGAATCATGCCCTTACACTTAATTTGGATGAATCTCTAAACCTTTTTTAACCACCCATTTATTCAGCAGTAAAACAATAATAACAACATGTTTTCCTGTTTGACTCATAGCTCTAACAATTTAAATAAAAACGAAGTTCTCTATATGGCAGTGTGTTAAAATCAAAGGTCTTGAACGTGAACTGTGTGTGGGGTCTCCTTCACGTATGCATCTGATTCTTCTCCATGTTCATGATCCAGAATTTCAAGTTCTTTTCTCTCTTTATTTTTATCTTTGAATTATCAAAATACAAGAAGCTTTCTGTATTTAATAAAGATTCTAATTATACTAAATCTTAAAATATCCACATAATTAGAAAATGTTTTATTTACATTATTTAAGGTAACATTGTCAAAATACTTATGTGCTAGAAACTGACAAATGCTTTATATGAAATACATTATATGTATTCAAAATAGCCCTATGGGTTAAGCTATCTAGTTATTCCTATTTCACAGAGAGGAAAATTTGGCTTAGAAAATTAGGTATCTAAGATCACAAATATAGTAACTGTGCAACTGGAATGCAGAATTAGTTCCTGTTAGGAACTATGTAACAACACAAACAACATAAAATGAATTAGGGAAAAATCCCTATTTCAAATTTAGTGAATCACAAAGGAGACGTAGAGATTTTAAATAGTTACATAATCTGTCATTTAAAAAACCTTTTATATCAAAAATAGGTATCATTCCAATCCATTTGGACAAAAGGCTGAAATATATAACAGAGGTAGTTTTTTAATTTTATGTTCTTGAAGTAATAACTATGTGTTCAAAAAGATAATACATTTTGATTTGGACAAGGGAAGTTTTGCAACGGTCACATAAATATTTTTTTTAATAATTGGCTGTCTCAGAAGACAAATATTAAAAATTGTTTGTTTTAAAGAAATATCAAATATACAAAATTCTTAATAGAATTTGCTATGATAGTCAAAGCATATTGGTAACATTTTCATGTCTGATGATTTGAAGAGAATTAGTAACAAAGCTGCTCAACTGTTGGCTCTTGCTATTTAAGTTATGAAATTATTGGAGAGAATCAGGTTGTATTCAAAGTAGGTTTCTCATTAATTTAATATATTAAGCATTTATTATGCTTCAATTAGCCATCAGGCACTATGTAAGTCATTGTGTAATACTAATCAGAAAAGACTGTCCATGAGTTCCTAGGGCTTACAGCTTCTTAGACGAAATAAACCAAAGTAACAATAGCATTTATAGGTGAAATAATTAAAGGAGTATGGGTACTGTAGAAATACAGAACAGGTACCTCAGCCTAATATAAATGGTCTATGAGGAAGTATATTAGAAAAAGTAAAGATCTAAGCGGTGATATGATAGTCAAATAAAGAGAAGGAGGAATAATGTTCCAGGCAGGAGTTTACTTTGGCTGGACTGTAATGTTCAAGGGGTTTATAACAAATGTATCAGCAAGATCAAGTAATATGAACCTTTTAAGCCAATTAAAAGAGTTTAAAGTTTAAGCAGAGATCAGTGGGAAGGTATTGCATGATTTTTAAGCGGGAGATTAACATGATCAGGATTCTATTTTTGAATAATCACTGTATTTTAGGGGGAACAAATATAGAGGTGGTTATCTATTAGTCCTCATAAGAGATGAGTATGGTCTTCGGGAGGGTAGAGATATTGAAGACAAAGAGATACTTATGAGAGAAAATCTTCAGAATATAGACTTCCAGTTTCTATTAGTGGCAGAAAAGTTTATATTGAATTAAACCTCCTCCTAATAATATTATAAGCTCTGGGCATAATACAAAATAAAAAGTTGGAAGGCTTTGGAGAGTGACCAAAAGCAGGTAGAAACTTAAGGAAATTAGACTCTTGCAAGAAAGGTTAAGTTTACATTTACATCCCTTTTTTTTGTTTGTTTGTTTATAGACACCATCTGCAAAGTGTGGGGGCAGCTAGACTCTAATAAGGGAGTCACAGTCTTTGAGACACCAGAGGAGGTAGTTTGGGGATACCAGAGGGGGAAAGTTTTATAATGGAGGGAAAATTAAGGGTGATTGCCTCAATATTTGCATATAAACTCTTCCCAAATCCTTGACCGATCCCTGAAATATGCATATATAAAGCAAGATATCAAGGATCCCAACAGAAAACAATAGCTGGACAGTTGAAAGAGCAGAGTAGAGATTTCAGCAACTTCCTGTTGCTGTGGTAACTTAGAAATTAGAGTTCTGCCAAATTAGAGGAGCTTGATAAACACCACATGCCAGAAGGGCAACTCATAGGTGTAAAGACCATGTTGTTAGAACTTAGTTTTGCCCTAATATCAAAGACAAAAGACATATATATAAAATCAAATTACATGCTTAAAGTTTATGCAAATAAAAGTGCTACTAGACTGATGATCAGTTGGATATGGATGTGATGTTGAAGGTGAGGTCATATATGGATTCTATATTTGTCATGAAATAATACTGTCATAATCCTTTTAGATAGAAAGCTCTTCATGGAAAAGGTTGGTAAGGAAAATTTTGATGCTATATTGTGGATTACCAAATCTAAGCAAAGCTGATTTTAGAGAAATTATTCTACATATAATTTTTCTGGTCAAACCTGCTCACAATTGAACTCCATTTTCTGCTTATGTTTCTTTCACTGGTCTGGCACAGGAAGATTGGAATGCCAGGGTTACAACAAGAAACAAAACCAAGTTCTTTGTATGTACTCTGCTGATATTTTCATAAATAGTACACTCTTGTCTTCTTAACTTTGGTAATAAAAATGATAGAGTTTAAAACTCTTTTATAAAATATTTTGAAAATGTAGGATATTTCATTGTTAGTAATTATAGTATTCAGGCTTTCAAAAACAGTTGTTGCTCAAGAATTCCTTAAGAATTAACATCTTTCTGAAATATAAGGGATCCTGAACAGTCAGAAATTAGGGAATTTATTTTTTAAGCTGATCCTAAATTTAACAGATCACTAAATTGGATCTGTTAAAATTACCCAGAGTCATAAGGTCCTGTTAATATTGCCTGGAATAAAGAAATAATTTCACTATGCTTAATTTAGTATTAATGGTTTTTATGAAAATATTTATTCTTGAAGTAACTTCTCAATGTTTATTATTGAATTTTTATGTAGTACTTATTCATTTTATGGTTTTATATATTATCATTGTATCTATATAATCACTATGTTTTTGAAAGGAATTATTATTATAATCTCTAATATTGCCAAACTTGACTTGATTATAGTTTGATGCTTAGTTTTGCAGTTTTCCCTGAGTTCTGCTTCTCTTCACTGTACTCTCAAACAGAATAGCTATATTGTGCTCATCTTTCATCTTTAGTCTCTTACCATCACTTTTTCCTCCTCCTTGAAATGCTGAATACTTGCTGTGTTCCAGAATGTATTCTAAATACTCAGTATGAATTACCTCATGTGGTTAGTTTCAATTACTTCATTAACTCTTGAAATTTTGGGACACAAGTTTCCTAAGTGCTGAATACCTATGTTTTATCAGGTATCTTGGTTTTTGACTCTTTATGTCACATCTAATATTAAGAGGTAAGTCAATTGCCCAGAATTACATTCATTCAATTCACCAATTTAAGGAAAAAACATGACATGTAAGATGCAGGCAGAATAGGTGATTAGTGGGTTACCCTTTCATAGAATGAGTAGCTAATTCTAGAGTCATAACATACTAAATGTTGGATAGGTAAGATTCTATGAATTGTAATCTACCTGAAAACCTAGAATACTAATCAAATTTTCTTGAAATCACCTAATACATATTCATTTATTCATTCACTCAATCATTTTTCTTTTTATAAACATACACTCACACATAACAACACACATCTACATACCAGTACATAAAGTAAATCAAATGTCAGTTTTTTATTTTCTCAGAATTTTAGCTAAAGATCCAAAATTGAGAAAATAAGTAAAAAACACTTCCACAGTCACAACTATAAGGAGAAAATTAACATTTTCTGAGTACTTTGTATGAGTCAGATATCTTACGTGTGTTATTTCAAGTAGTCCTTTAAGAAATTCTAAAAGGTAGGCATGGTCATCTTTGTTTTACCCCTGAGAAAACTGAGACTTAGACAGGTTAAGTGACTTGCTGAAGTGTTCAAAACCAGATTGAAAGCCAGATCTGATGAAATCAAAAATCTATGCCATATTATTTACAGAACACTGCTTCCCCAAACCAGCATACAACTTCCTGGAGATCTTTTTGGGTGAGGAAAGCCATCTCTCTATGTAACTGTGTCATATTGGGAGCATGAACTTCATGATATCTGCCATTAAATAATTTTTATTCTAATGGGGAGTCATCAGAAGGAATCTAGTTGAATGTGTCGAGGGGAAATAATGAGATACTATGTCAAAGTTAGATACTTTAGTTCATCAGTCCCAAACACCACACTCATAACTTCAATGATGGTATAATTTTATTCTCATCAATGACACCATTTTCCTGAGCCATCCTTTATTAATACAATTATCCAGTTGATTCAGTGATGTTAGCTTTATTCTTCTTGTTACTTTCTGGATTATGCAATAATAGAATATTTGAAAAGAAATATAATTTTAAAGACAAGACTTATTAAATGATTATATTATTTTTCTGACTCACTTAAAGAGTGTAATATTATTTATAAGTAAAAAGAAGTTCAGAAGAGTTAAGATATTTTGTATATTTCAAAGAACTGATATTAACACTGAGGAAGCAAATAGCCTAAAATTATATCCGAGGCACCGCCACATCTTTTTCTCTGAAAAATAAGATAGAAGAGCATTTTCATACCATTAGACTGTCTGGTGTAAAATTTCCTAGGTATATTCTAAATTACTTAATAAAGAAATAAAAAAATTACTTTTTCTGACATTGATGCCATAGAGAGTGAAGGGCACACTATGCTGAAATCCCTTTAGTATTTCTTATTCAATAACTTGAATTAACTTGCATTGTACAAAATGGTACATACCAAAAAAGACTCTTCTAAAAAGGTGCTAACACTTTTGACTTTTGGTTGTATTTTTGTACTTTTTTTTCATCTGAAGAAGACTAAGTATTCATTTTCATAGGAAAAGGAATCAGAAAAGACTCATAGGCAGCAGGGAGGAGATTAAAAAAAAAAAACTTGCCTTTTAGTTTTCCCTTTAAGTCAAATTGTTTGCTTTTTAGTGTGTATTTTTTACTTCTTGGTGCCATACCAGCCTGTCCTTCTATCAAACACTCACTAGCCTCACAGCCAACTAAGCCCAGTAGCACGGGTAATTAATTAAAGTTATTTTTGGTATAAAAATCATGAAATTTAAAATTTTCATATGATTCTGAAATTCTTTTTATCACTGAGACTTTGTTTCATTTCAATCTAATACAGATGTGTTGGCATTATTACAACATGCAGCTTGCAGAGTGAAGTGCTGATTTGGAAGAGCTGACTTTGCATACAGTGTCTGTAGAATGTCTTTTACATGAACCTAATATATTTACTATTTGTGTTTTCAGTATTTACATCAAGTTTATGGCATAGGCAGACGACTCTCAAAAATTATTCTGATTTTAAAAAATTGCTTAAATCCGATAATTATTAGTAGCTTTGTAGAAATATATCAGCACAAACTTTTTCTTTTTTCATTTTGATAAGACCACTTCATTAGTTCCTGACAGTTTTTTTTTTTTTTTCCTCTTTTAATTTAGTATATGTCATGATACTTAAAGCATGCCTCTTGGCAAATACCTACCAAAAACTCTGAATGATTAGTACAACATCTTATGGTTCCTTTAGGCTACCAGTCTTGGCCTAGTGAAAAAGGGACATTCATAAGAAGCTCTTATTAAATCGAAATTAAGTTATATTCTGATTAATTATCAGTAAGCAGTTATTGGCCCCCCTATTCAAGGTTAAGACCACATATTCTACTGTGTCATTAACTCTCTCACTATTTCCATGACTAAGTCCTATTAATTAAGCACTAAGTTTATCTTTATATTTTCTATTAGACAACAACTTCTTACATCAAATGTAATCGGATTACCCTACCTTCTCTTCCATGATCTCTGGGGTAATAGTTGAGTCTATTGAAGAAGCAAAAAAACTTGTTGTACTGGGTTTTTGTGAAGTTGAAGGAATGAATATTCCTCCACTGGCATGCCTAATGTTTTTCATTTCTTTTTGTAAATATGGTATCACTCCTCCTGCTGGCTATAGAGAATGAAAAAGAGAACAAAGTGATTATAGGTTCAAGCACAAGGTCAAAATTTGGAAGAATGTAAAGCAACAGGATTGAGATGCAAGGCAAGGAATTTATTTAAAAAGTATATGTCTTTAATATTTTCTAGATTATAATCTATCCTTTAGAAAGACTATGACTATAAACCAGCAAACATGGTGTCTCTTAATACCTGATTTTAAATGAGTATACCAAAGAGAGTATCTGACATAGAGTAGTCCTTCAATAAATATTTGATGAACTGAGTGAATTCAATTTTGACTGGCAAAAGATTACAAGGGGAAGATGTAATAATTGTTGATGGTATAATTAATAATAACAATAATAATAATAATAATAATAATAATAATAAAGTTTTCATTAAAATGAACAATAGTGCAGGTTGCCAGTTGTTGATTTCCAGTACCTAGCAGGATGTGGTAAGGAATCTTACCATCATAGCAGTTTCAGGAGCTGTGCCAATGATGGTACCAAAGATTAGTTGTTGCTGTCCTGGTATAACCTGAAAAATCAGAAAGTTTTAAAAAGTCTAAATTATTAATCTATAAAATATGTTGTTTTGTATCCAAGACAGTTAAACACTTCCCAACTTCTTAAATTAGTTTCTTAAAAACAGAAATAATTTATGTTTAAGAAAGAGAAAAGCAGCTCTTGACATGAGGAAACTGGCCTGATAAAAAGGTACTGCTTGTGTTGTCAGGAGCTTGTTGACATTCTCTGCTAGGCCCTGGTACTCTGTGGAACATTAACAATCCTGCAGAACACCAACATCAGACAAGTTTGCCTCTGAACACAATGAAGTGTGACAAAAACAAGACCACTTTGTAATCTTGTGTAAAGCAAGATCATGGGCCAAGCCATGAAAATACCAGGCATCCTCATATCCTGGCTAATATGAGTAATTCTTGCTTCTTTACCAAATCACAGCCTCACCTTGCTTCATTGTTGTTACCTTTGAGGTAAGAATCATCAAGTTACACCCCTGTCACACATACACATTTCTTGAGAACACCCAATCCAGGGTGAACCATCATTCCTCGAACTTAACACAAACCCAGATCCTATAAGAAATTATTTCAATACCTTCCTATTAAGACACACCATAGTTTCCCATGGTATGTGTTCTCCCTCATTTCAATGAGTGGATAAATCTAACTTTTCAACTAGGGATGTGTTCATGGTGGTTTTGGGCTGAAGGGCACTGATACATTTAATAGGTTGTAAAATAAGTGGTTTCAAAACAATTTTTTTTTGATGGAAAGCTATCATTTACTTACGAGTTCTGCTTGTTGCGGTATATATCCAAATTGAGTATAGAATGACATCTGTCAGATTTTTGAAAAAGTGTATTACATTTACTCTGATGATTTTTGTCATAATTTTGTGATAAATAATTACATAAAATTATATTTATTTTTATATCATACTAAATATTTTTTGAAAGTTTATATATTCTAGGTGGTAAAAAATGTGAAATTGCCAAGCATTCTTTTGACATCATATGACTTCTAGGTTAAAATTCCTTTTTTCTCTTTAACATGACAATTGGGATTACTACTACCAGTAATTTAAAGCATATTTTTCAGTTTTCTCTAATTTTGTTTGGCAAGTTTTAGAATGGTGATAAACTATTTTTTTTTCCAATTTAACTAAAAGAAACCTAGTCATTATGAGCCACACAAATTTACATTAGAATTCTAAAAATTTTATCACTGGTCCACAAAACTTAAAGTAGTTATCTAATTATATCTCAAGTTCTGGTGATCATAGGTACCTTTCATCACGGTAGCTATTTTTATTTCTTTTAAATAATAACCACATGTATATATGACAAGAGGGATTCCGGTAGATGTTTTAAAATTAGAAAACTTTCTTTTTCAAAATGATTCAGCTTTTAATTTTTGATGTTATTGAGTTCACTCTCTGATTGCTATCTTTTAAAATTCAGCCTTATAGCATTTTCAAATTAGTGATATGTTAGGGGAAAGCATTATATACTTTTATGACTACCAGAGCAAACTGTTGAGTTTTTGCACTAAATATACTCAGATATTCTCTTCTCTAAAAATTTACTTTATCCTCTCTTTTCTCAGATGGAACTAATCAGATTAAAATCAAACACCTGCAGTACCTGCTCCTCAAATTGCTGCTGTCCCGTTTGTGGAGGTGACTGTGTGACTGTTTGCTGAGGTTGTTCACAGGGGAGAAGCGTGTCAACCGGATAGTACTGAAGCATCTAATTTTAAACAGAAACATATGTGAGAGCTTCCTTTGAATCAGCATAGGCCCTTTAAAAAATCATTTGTCAATATTATTTTAAAGCTGATTTATATTTAGCAAATTTACGAACAAAAGAACTCATGAAGCAGTCTCTCCCAAACTTTAGAAACAACTGATATTAAACAGGATACTGGACTTTGTTTCATGGTTGCTTGCTGGGTCAAATACATTTAGGAAGTAGTGAGTTCAACTAAACAATAGGCTATTAAAAAGGACCCCGTAGACTTTATATACAAATTTTAGACTTTATATACTAACTTTATATACAAATTACTTCGCAAATATCTAAGAAGATGATAGTCTATGCAGTATTTCCCCTATATTTTTTTTGAGAATCATTCATCTGCAGGATATGGTATTAGAAATTCTACCACAATGAAGGAAATGTCAAGAATGTATTGTCTTTAATAATTAACATTTTATTAAAACCATCCATATGGATGTTAGAATATTTTGAAAATCTAGAGACAAGGAACAAATATATAAAACCACCTGTAACTTTATCACTCACATTATCATGCATTAACTTCCACTTATGTTTGTATGTCTAAATATTCATAAGTATTTATAAAAATGGGGATCATAGTACATACATAGTTTTGTATGTTGTTTTCTTTCTCTTGTATAATTAAATAAGAGACTATTTTAGACATAAGAATTAAAAAAATGATTGTGGTCTAAGAAATATATTTTGTGCAGTGGTTCTTAATTCTAGCTAAGAATTGAAACCACCTATTGAGAATTTTAGCAGATAATCGTATTTGGGATTTACTCATGTATCATGTATCATGTTTCTAACTCTCTAAAAACTATGGCTACAATGAGATAATGTCTAGAAGTAATTTTGTAATGGGTGTGGGACAAAATTACATAATTATAATTATCATACAGTCAAGTGGTCTTTTTATGAGTGGTCAAGACTCTGCTGGGGAATAATATAATTTATCTATACTTCTATTTTTTTGAACCCAGGATATTTTAAAATTAATTAGCCTAATCTTGAGAGGGTCTTCCATATTACTCAAATGAATCTACTAGTTTGCATTCATATTTTAAAGATTCTCTTATTTCATGGAAATAACCACCATTTGATTGTAATGTGAAGTTAAATTAAAAATATACAAAAACTCGGAAATGTTTTGAGAAGAATTTCATAACTCAAATAATGTGGGCAAGTGTTTCTTATCTCGACATCATATTATATTTTATCAATTCAATACATCTCTCTCTAAAACAAAATTTAAGGTTGGGCAAAGTCAGCCCCTGGTATATTCTCTTTAGTTGTTCCCAAATGCCGGCAGATGCAAAGAGGACAGAACAGAGGGCTTGGTGAGCTCCTTTATTCCCAGCACAGTAATGCCCTCGGAATTCAGAGGTCCTGCAGACTCTCCTTAAGGGACTTTCTTCAGGAGTTATTAAGCAAGCCTGATATTAACAAACTGATGCCAGCCCAGTAATAGCAGTATCCAGACAGTAATATCATTGTGTGGGTTTTTATAGCCCTGCTAAAGGAGTCAAAGTTACAGATTTAAAAAAGAAAAAAAAAATTCAATGGAGAGTGAATGTAGCCATCTCTCTATTGGTATAATGATGTCTTATTGATTTACCTGTGTTTGCTCTTGAGGCATTCTGAAGAACACATAGGGCATTGCCTGCCAAAAAAAGGAATCGTAAAAAGTTGTATTTGACTTTTTAATTTAAAATTACAGAGCTGTTTTTTTTAGACCTACACATGTAAATTTATAATTTATGTTAGCAGACTGCTATGACAACAAAAGGTCACCTATTATATAAACCATTATTAATACAAATTGCCTTTTTTTAAAGATGAAATTTCCCTAATTATTTTTTCCAAGTCATATTTTAACACTTTTGATTTGTGGCTGATTTAAATGTTAGAAATATTTTTCATGTTCAGAAAAGATAAGGAAGTACTTCTAGTGGTGGTAGGAACATAGTGTGGAAAAGAATTCTTGCTCAATAATTCCTGTCTTATTTCAAAGTTGATTTATATTTTTTTTCACATTCAATGTGTGTTTTTCTCCTCACAACAAGATAGAAGAGGCTCGAATTACGTGATTAGGGCCCTGTTGGATCTGCACTGGTGTTTGAAATTGTGAGGGGTCCAGTTGTCCCATCTGGGTTCTATGGTCAAAATTGACCTGTCCAGGGAAAGTTATCTGATTTGGGAATAGTCCAGCAAACCGGTCTAGAGTTGACAAAGACAAGGGGCCTTGTCCTGGAATTTGAGCTTGCTGTTGCTGTTGTAAGATTCCAGAGAAAGGCGGAATCCATGAATAAAACGGGCCCTGGAAAGAAACGAAAGAAAGAAAGGAAAAATTTCTCTTTCATTTCAGAAAGAATTGAAAATCAGTCCTGAGCAAGAAAGAAACAAAATGTAAACAATTTCTGTATTTCCATTGCTGCATTGTAAAAACGAAGCATCTTGGCACATTACGAGCTGTGCATATAAGCATGAACAATGCTCAGTTCCCAAAAGTCATGAGAAATATGGAGCAGCATGAAGTAGATAAAGAGTACAGTTTTTGCAGTTGTCAGACTGATTGAAAATATCTTTTTTTAATTTTTTTATTTTTTACCAGTTAGCTGAGTATAACCTTGTATAAAATAATTAGATTAACTATCTCATTGCTTGGCATATACCAACTTCTCAATAAACAAGTGTTAATCAGATTATAGTTTTTAGTTTTCAAACAAATGGTTATTAGAAAATATGGGATGAATTCATAACTTTAAAAATTGAGATTTCAAAAATGAAATAAAAACATTTTGTTCTCAAAGTACCATAATAAGAAAGGAGCAGTAGAAAAACTTTCTTAAAATAATTATTGAGGTAGAAGTACCTGAAGCTGTAATGGCTGAAGTTGAGCATTATAAAGATTCAGCAGTAACTAGAAAAGGAAAGATCATATGAAAACAAGATTACTACACATACTAAAATTATTAAGAACAATGTTTACTACAAATATAGCTTAAGTCAGAACTGACTGATTATGGTTTCCTGTTAGAGGTGAGATGTTTTCTCACTAAGCCTATATACTTAATTGCAATGATTAGAGGTTGAGATTTGACTACCTCTCCCCTGCTGTGTATGAGACTGTACAACTTTAGCCCAATCCAGTGGTTTGGTTAGTCATTTTATGCTCTTAAACACCTATATACACCTGTATTAGGTGCTACTAGAACAAAAGATATACAAGATATTGTTATTGTCTTTAAATGATTTATAATCAAACAAGGCAGCCAAAATAATATTTTAGAAATAACCTGGTATATAAAACAAACATGAACATTGGAAATGCATTTGGATATAAGAGCATTAAAGAGCCAAAGAATCTTGACTGTCCCTAATTAGGTTTTTAATTTTTCACCTTTATCTCTTCCTCACTAGGTTTTCAAAAAATAAGTAAAGAAATAAACAACAAGGAAGCGATTGTTTTAAGTTTTTAAACTAACCTCATTGCTATTGCTTGCAGAGAAAAGGCGCTGTGCGATAAGCTAAAAAAGAAAAAAAAAATGGCAAAAGGATTTATTACAGGTTTTACACAATGATTTCAGTTGTACCATGAGATCACTCACCGGGGCTGACATTGTGGCTCCCAGTAGCCCAAAAAGAATTATAGTTTTCATTTTCAGATGAATTATCTAGAAAATGAAGTGTGAAATTTAACTTTAAAAAGACTGTGTAAAAATCATGATAACTATAACTAACTGGTATTATTCAATCAAAAAAGTAGGCAGGTAAATTTTATAGTATTTACTTATATATCAGGATTTAAAATGAAAGGTATATTTTAAATATCTATAATAGAAATTCTTTTCTTTCAGAACAGTTGCTTAAAAAAACAAATCGTGTGCTCATCCTTTTAGCTTGAATAAATGACTCATTTTGTGGCATATGGTGTAGTTGACTAAGTTATGAACAATATGGTCTTATCCTTTGTGCTGTTCTACGCTGAAGGGAATGAGTCCCGTCTGTGGGAGGCCCATGACTAGATCCTTATTATGAAAACAATTTTAATGTCTACTTAATGTGTAGTAAAAATACAATACAGATCTGACAGTAGTAGTTCAATATGAGATAATTTTCATTTAAAAGTATAATAATATTAAAATATATTAAAACTAAGAAACTGAGTTAATATTTTTCTAATTTAGGAAAAAAAGATTATAAAACTAAACTGCAGTATTGATTTATAGTGCGACCCATGGAAGTATTTATCTCTTGTACTCCTTATGTGAAAACCCTGCCCTCCTTCCAATCACTGATCTACACAGTAATTAGGGTGATTTTGGTAGTCTGTCCTGTAGTGTTAACTGCTTTGGGTTCTTAATATTATAAAAGCAAAGATTTGATATCTTACCTCGCTCCTTTACCTATGAAGAGATATCTAGACCTATGCAAGCTCTGTGTTCTTTTTATCTTTCAGCTCTGCTGCTTGGAATATCTCTCATATTTTAAAACCCATCTTTAGAAAAAAAAAAAGACCAATTATTTCTTCAAAATGACCAGTGATTCAGGGGTTTCCAGACAATGGCTTAGCTAATTACACCTTTCCTAATCACCTAGATGGTATGTGGATTCCCACATTTAGTAATGTCATTAAATTACTCTCTGAGATATGTTTCCCTGTAATCATTCCTGGTTTCTGCTTTGGTTATGACTAAATCTTCTAGAATAATTTCATTCTGCTCTTTTTTAAATCATCCTTAAAATGGATATTTGATAGAGTAAGTTCAAAGTTGAATGGGTGATTATTTTTAAGAGTAAAAAATAGAATTTTTAGACATAAGGAATAGGTCTAAAAGGCGAAAATTCAAAACCTAGTTAGGGGCAGTAAAGATTCTTTGGTCCTTCAATGCAGGACTGAGCTAATTTCATTAAGATTTAACCATGAAAACATCAGTAAATCTTCTACTTATGAAATGAAATTCTAAAAAAAATTGTTAAATCTCTATGTGTCTATGACATGTATGTCTCTGTGTGATCATGTTGCTTGGGATAAATAATTTAATAAATATAAAGCATAATGACCTACAGTTTTAAAAATAGTGGTAAGTTAATGCTTTACATTTTAAAACTTCGCTTTTACAAAATATGATTTTAATATTCAAAATACAACTAAGTATTATCTTTACATCATTGTTACTTAAATTTTCTTTATAAAGTGAGTTTTGTGTTTATTTGTCTTAGTTTTTGTTGTTAATATTGACCCCACTCTGGTAGTCCAGGATCTTAAGTGTTGTGATAATGTATTATCATTTAATTTCCTATTGTGTAAGAGTTCTGTGGCTAATCTTAAACAACTAATGGTGACCTTATCATGCAGGAAAACAAAGTTATTGCTTTAAGTAAATTTGTTTTTCTTATAGGATGACACACTTCTTAAAACTTGAATGGCTCATTTATACTAAAATGACAATAGCATTTGACATCTAGCCTAAAAAAAAAGGACAAAAAAATTAGATAAAATAACAAAACCCCTTTTTTTACTAAAGAAGAAAAGCTACTACTAAGTTTTTATATCTGTTAGAAACTTTCCCAAGATTTATGAATGTTACATTTTCAGATTAGCTAAATAGACCATCCTAGGTGTTGATGGCAGATTTAACTATAGCTGAATGGTTAGTGTAAGCAACTGTTGCCTGGAAAATCTAGTAGGTTGGTTGAGTGAGTGAACAAGGTACTATATTGCCTAATGACGTATATATTTACAATTAATGACTTTGGTCCATTCTGAATGTTATCAAATTAGTACACCACAAAGTCTCGGTCTTCCGAGATTTTCTATTATACAGGGTTTCTATTATACAGATTTTCTATTATGCAGGGTTTAGACAGCTAATCCCACTCTGAGCTAAGAAGCTCTCAGGGCCAAACACTGAAAAAGTTAAGAATTGTATTACAAAGTTAAAATATAGTCAGTGCGAAAATTATCCTGATGATGAATAATTTCGCCTAGATATACTCTTCTAATCTGAAGGTAGTTAAAAGGCAATTTCTGTCATTTCTCCCCCATTATTTGAATATTCTAAAGAAAACCAGTTGAAACTATCTGGTTATACAATAAGTTAAAGTGGGAAAAAACAGGCTATGCTTTCCTACCTGATAAATTCTAACCCACTGTGTCCTTGGAGGCAAAGTTATCTCTGGGTAGGAGGGAAGTAGCAAGGGGCCCTAGTTTAATCCTTATCACATTGTAATGTGAATATCGTTTGTGTATTTCTTCCATTCAGAGTGTTGTTGAACTTATTCATTTTTCTATCCCATGTCAGTCACCCAGTAGGTATTCCTGC